>NC_056726.1:29061062-29288562 GCF_019279795.1 Protopterus annectens
ACTATATATATTTATATTTTTACATTTATATTTTTATAAGCATTTTAACATATACTTTTCATATACATACTTCAATTATTCTATATTTAATTATGTTACAATGTTTACAACCTATCAGAATTTATGTATGTATTTTAACGCACACAGTTATCCATTAGCACAGGTAGGTTGGCTTAGATAGTTTTTATTTTATTTTAGCTATATATAGTGTAGTTTAGTAAGGACATAGTATCAGTAATAAGGAAGGTTTGCACACAAGGAACTTATATATATATTTAAATGTGATGTTCACAATAGTACTTTTTATACATTTTATGTAACTTTTTATTAAAAGATTTGCAATATTTAATTGAGGAAATATATTATGATCAAGTGTAACCTCCTAGTTTATTAATGAATAGCTAATCATTAATTAATGTTTGGCGCCAAAATGTTGGTTATTTAAACTAGTGATGTAGACAATCACATGGTTCTGATGAAATCTGTCATTGACAGATGAAAGCGCTCAACCTTTTTATTGTTTGAATCCGTTTGGAAGTGATTTGTAAAGTTGTACTATTCATCACCACTTCTTTCCTGCTTTTTGGTCTTGGAATCAACTATTTAGTGTTTTGTGTAATAAAATCGTTGGCAACAACTTGGTGGATAATTCATTCAACTGGTACGCCTTTCTCCGTTCTGCCCGAGTTCCCAGTACTGGATCGGATCCTTTTTACGGTCGTTGTACTACTTTTTTCTTGTTCATAGTTGTGTTCATGGAATGCCTGTATAACATGTTCTGTGGTGTGTCCCATATTCTGCACTTGCACAGGGCCTTTTGTGGATTCAACATCGGTTTTGAGGGCTGCAACCTATGCTTTTCACATGTTTTTCACTGTGGTATTCTGGCCAGGGACTGGGGTCAGGATGTGTATATCCAGTGTGATTACTCTATGGTCTGGTCTTACAAGTGAGGGGTACACTTCTCATCTTGCCATCCAGTACACATGTTGCTGATTATCACATCCAGTATGCTCACTCCTCTTGTGGGAGTGGTACATTGTTCCTGGGCATTTTGGTTTATGGAATCTGGGTAATTTTCTCCTACTGTGTTGGTGCTAGTATAATGCTCCCGGTGTATGTCTGGGTATTTTCAGTCAAGCAATATAATGTGGTTTGGGGGGCTTGATATATTCATGTATTCCGACATAGGCCAGGTGCAGTTCCTGGTATTAGGACAGTAGTCTGCAGCAGGCTATATACTGGGAGGCGGTTTTAGCCATTGGTATTTGACCATGGCTAATCCATGCTGCTTCTTGTTGTGGTACCAACATGGGGTGTGTTTATCCTTGCCATTTCTTGCTAGTCACCCTCCTTTTGTAGCTTGTTTCATGTTTTGCGGCTGTACAGCACAGTATGAGGTGTGACCTGGTAGTGTTCAGGTCCTGATGTGAGCCTTGACCCAGTTCTCTATTACAGGACTGGTATCTACATTCTCCATACTGTGTGCGTTTACACTGCACAAATCTTGCTGTTTATACATCTGTCATTGGGTAGCGTTACATCTAGGTTCCTATACCTTGTAGAACCTATGAAGGTGGGTTTGTGTTTTGAGACTTACCTATTCAGGGCATGCTGTGGGTACTGACAGCCTTTACCAGTATCCATGGGGCATGGCATGATAGGTGCTTGCCACCCCTTGCAGGTGGTGCATCATGTCATGCTCCGCATGTCTTCCCAGCCTGAAACACATTGGCTCCCCTTTGACTAACTGCATTACTTCAGCCAGTTATTGCACTTGATCATCCCATCATCATTTTGTGGCTTCATGCTTAGTGAGGGTGGATGTTAGTCAGTGTGCTCATGTGTGCATATAGTACATGGTGTTACATTACTTAACACATGGCATTCATGCCTCAGGTGGTGCTGCAGGGCTGTCTCTGTTGGATGCACATATTGCACTTCCCTGTACATGTTTGTGAGCAGATCATGTCATTTTAGGCATCCATGTTATTATTTGAGTGAGTCAGAGGGGGTATCATTCCCAGGATTCCTACTGAGCCAGTGTATGTGCTATGCGTTGCCTCTTTGCCAAGGCCAGGGCATACTGGGCACGCCTCCTTCTGCCTACTGGGGCAGGCTCAGGTTGTTCCTCCTCCAAGTCACGCTCTGCCTGTGATGGCCTTGGCAATGGTGGGGGGCTGTTTGGCCCGGCCCTATGCTGGTTCTGCTGCAGCTGTTTTCGCAAGATCATATTATGTAGCATAGCACATACCATGACAATTTGGGTACATGTAGTTGGTGTGTACTGCAAGGCTCCACCAGATGTGTCCAGACACCGGAACCGAGACTTGAGCAGCCCAAACACACGCTCTATTACATTACGTGTTTGTGCGTGTGCCTCATTATGGCGTTCCTGTTCAGGTGTGTGTGCGTTTCTGATGGGTGTCATCAGCCATGGCTCCAGTGCATAACCTGCATCCCACACTAGGTGTCCGTGTGGGATGTCCCCATTGGCAAATGTCTGGTACAGCTGCATCAAATGCCAGATGTGGGAATCGTGGTAACTCCCAGGGCAGCCAGCACACACATTCATTATTATGCCCTGGGCATCACACACGACCTGGCAGTTGATGGAGGGGAAGCCCTTGTGGTTAATGTAGGCCCTACCCCGCTCACAGGCTGGTGCTTTGATGCATATGTGCCTGCAGTCTATTGCACCCACTACCTCAGGGTATTCCGCTATTTGCTGGAAGAGACGCATATTGCTGGCCAATACCTCACGGGCATTGGGGAAATATACATGATCACTGACATGTGCTGACATGACATCCAGGAACTGGTGCAGTACCCTGGAGGCTGATGCCTGTGATATCCCCATCATATCGCCAGTTGGTCTCTGGAAGGTACCTGTTGCTAGTATTCTTAGGCCAACACATACCTTGGTTTCCACTGGGATGGGTTCCCCTCTGTTGGTTCTGTGTGAGGTGTGGGCTGCACAGCTCAACAATTTGCTGCAGGAGCTCTCTGTCCACTCTATAGCGCTGTACTATCTCCAGCTCATGTAACCCGTGGTAGGTGACCCTGGGCCTGTACACTCTTCTCCGTCTCCTCACTGTGGGTTGTCTGGCACCATCTGCATTGTCACCACCCTCAGCAAGTCACCTATGTCTCATTATGACAGCTATGGCAGCCCCTAACATTTCTGCTCTGAGTTCAGCTTTTTCAGTTTTCACTTCTATTAGCTTACTCCTGTCTTGCAGTGTCTCTTAAGGGAAACATCCTGCACTACTGTTTGCAGAGTTTTAAGTGCTGGGCTGGGCTACTATTCTGCCTGTGTAATTGCCTGCTTCTAATTGTTTTCACCTGCTAGCTTCAGCAGTTATCCCTGCTAGCTTCCTATTAATTCTGTTGCTTCCTTTTTCCTCTCTGTTTCCTCAGGGGGGAGCAATGTGCATACTATCAGAAACACGCTCACAGTGGCTTACACGCGCGCACACGTGCTTACACGGTTCAGAATCTACTTATTCGGGTTAAAACGCGCGTACACCTGCGCAAACACTGTTACACGTCTGCCAACAGCCTCCAACATACTCAGCCTGCCCTACACGTGCGCACACCCACGCAAACAGTGTTAAACATCTCCCAACACGCTCCCACATGCTCTGTCTGCCTTACACGCACACACACTGCCCTACTCACGCTTCATGGCGCGCACACGTGCACATGCATGCCCAGCAAGAAACTTTGGTGTAAGTAATAGTGTACACCTTCCATTTCTTGACTTTCCATGACTTATCTAGTGGCACACCTCTTTCCATGATCTGTGTCTGATATCTGTCATGTTACACTAGCCTCCAATGAACTGCATTTCTTTCTACCATTCCCCCCTGTGATGTCACCTATCTCCTACTCTATTCCTCCCTCTTATGTATCTCTTACACTACTCAGACTGTGCTCCTTTGCTATGTGACTGTGGGATTCAGTATCCTAACCCTCATTTACATGAGATTGCCTACTAATGCTTAGTTACATGTCTTAGACTCAGCTTCCCCCCTTAGCAACCACTACACGGTGGCCATGTTGTTTTTGGTCTGCTGGTCCCTGCATTGTCATTCCATGTATTGCATGAAACCCACATTTGTGGGTTTATAACCTTCATTTTCATGTTTTATACAGCGCAGCCCATTTGCGCGGGGCTACGCTGGGAAAAAAATTATATTTTTAATATTTTGGCATCGGGTTATATTGCCAATGGCCACATATTTGGCCATTGGCATGCTGCCTGAGTCATATGCACCCTTTTTTTGGAGCTGACATGGCTCCGTTGTGGAATATTCAGAAACGTACTCAGTTGTCAACTGAGTACATTTCTGCAGCTAAAACGTCTCTTACACGGACTGGTTTCTGCTTCGTGGATCGCTAATATACCTCATTTGCATACCTTTCGGCTGCAAGTGAGGTATTTAGCATGTCCACGCCCAGTCCGTGTAAGAAACGTTTTAGCTGGTCTCTTACACGGAGTTTAGGGCTGTTCCTGCATCGTGAGGCTTGCATGGAGTGTTGCATGTCTCTTACACTCCGTGCAAGCCTTCGTGAATCCTGCCCATTATTACTCAAAAAAACACAATCATTCTAAAGCGAACATTTCTTACATATTTATACATCACCATCTAAGTTCTTTGAATTTTATTCGACTTGGTAGTCCATTAATAGTTTATTTACAGAGCTTTCCTGGTGATTCCTCTACTAGGTACAGTAGGATCACCCTTCCGCTATATGTCTATGCGCAACTACATGACATCAGGACGCCAAGTCTAGGATGTATACTGTTGCTATGTCAGCAGACCCCATCTAAGCAATCCAATTTTCAGAGCAAACAAATACAAATCACACACGCTATTTTTCATTTGCACATAGTACAATAAAATCTACTTTACCATTTCCACATGACAGGTTCACACATAAACATTTTTTTCTTTCTAAAAAGCAAACGAACTCAAAAACTCATGGAATGGTAACTAAACATTTCCATGATAACCACAGTCAGAATCATACATTACTATTAATATATTCATATAACCTTTTAAAAATAGAATCAAAGCTAACGTTCCCTTGAAATAATAATAAATTGCTATCTCTAAGCACTCATAACAGCCATAATATAAATTGAATCATTAATACAGATAAACTTTCATTATATTCTAATACAAAACTGAAAAAGTTAACATAAAACAGCATCATATATATGAGAAAACGTATCTAGCCAAAAAGATGGACTCAATGTTGGATTCAAAACAAAAAACTGAAAATTAAAAATAAAATGCAACAACATGTATTTCATGACTAGCATTATATAGGCTCCCACACTCCAGGTGTATGTACATATATATATATATATATATATATATATATATATATATATATATATAGATAGATATATATACTGTCCACTTATAAGTCATGAAGCATTAATATGAATCCTTATTGGACCATGACATAAGGATAGATCTAACTAGATTTATCGAAATCAGGATGTAAAGACCCTATATAGGGATATGTACAGTGACATAAGTCCATGTATGTACCAAAATCTACTAAAAGTACTTTAAAAATATAAAATAAACGAAAATGAAGTCCAAGCCAAAACGAATTTATTACCAACAGCAATAGGTGTGTTTTATTAGCCAGTTCTTGGAACATCATATGAAATTGGGTATTAGGAGATTTCCCCACATTACCAAGGATTTTTGGCATTTTTTGGAGAGGGTGAAGAGTTTGGAAGTTAATGGGAATATTACTTTTTTAACTAGTGATGTTTGTAATTTGTTTTCTGTTATACCACATGATATTGGTTTATCCTGGTTGGAAGAACAGTTGTTGGCCACAGGTGTGTATGAGCAGGAGCAGTTTAATGTTTTTGTTAAACTCATGGAGGTGGTTTTATGTAATAATTTTTTATTTTTTGAAGGGCACTATTTTAGACAACGTACTGGAGTGGCCATGGGTGCCGCTTGCGCCCCTATTTATGCCAATTACATTATGGCTTATTGGGAAGAACAATACATGTTCAATAGTGAGTTTTTCAAATTTGTCAAGTTATACTCACGTTTTTTGGACGATATTTTTATTATTTGGGATGGTGATTTGGTTACTCTTGAGGCTTTTATTAAATATATCAATAGTACAGTTTGGTTCCTGCAATTTACACATGAAACTAATGACAACACCATTACATATTTGGATGTTAGATTGACTTATGACAAGGTCAATGGTACCATCAAATCCAACATATACAGGAAACCTATGTTTTCCAACTCATATTTACAGTATAACAGCTGGCATCCTAACCATCAGAAAAGGGCTATAGTTAAGGGCCAAATGGTTAGGGCAGCCCGGATGGTTAGTGATGACAACGATTTATTGGGTGAGTTGGATTTCATGGTTTCCTTGTTTTTGAATAGAGGTTACCCGGAACAACTTTGTTTAGATGTGCGCAGGGAAATTGAACATAAAAGAGATATTGGTGTGCTTCAAGCTATACTTAGGTCAGAAAACAACCACTGTGGTTACAGTTATGTGCATACCAAAATAGCTTCCTTGACAAATGTAACCTTAATGTTTATCTCCACATACAATGGGGATTCTGACGTTATTAAAAAGATGATTTATAGGAATTGGAGTATTTTTCAGATGAATAAAGATTTTGCAGTACATTTCGGAAAGAGACCCATTTTTGTTTATAGAAAGGATTTAGCATTTAAGGACATTTTTGAAAGGAATTTATTGGTCAAGGGGCCTTCTACCAACAGAAGTATTGGTAACTTTAAATGTCGAAGATGTTTGACATGTCCCCACATTTTGCTAACAGGTAGTAGGTTAGTGGTTAACAATTGTTTTATTTCTATTTCAGGTCATTTTGATTGCTACACTAGAAATGTGGTTTACCTTGCCAAATGTCAGAATTGTACTGCCTTTTACGTGGGCAAGACGTGTAGGCATTTCAGGGATAGGATCAAGGAACACTTATTAGACATTAAACATATTAAAACTACTAATGCCCTTACAAGACACTTAGTGGGTAATGCTGATCACACGTTCAAATTTTGTATTTTACAACAAGTGATGATTGATCAACAGGGTAGGATCACTGATTTACATTTGGACGTGTGTGAATTAAAATGGCAGCTCAGGTTGAATGCCCACAATTTTCATGGGCTCAATGAGTATAGTTCCATTAAGCCTTTACTTAGGTTGAAAAACATTATGGGATATATATAAATTGATATGTTACTTTTATACATTTATATTTACACTGGGCAATCAATAAGTATATATATATATATTGATACATATATATTTTTTATTTATTGATTTTTAAATTTAATTCCTAAATCCAATTTTTTATTTACAGCATTTATATTAAATACTTCCTTATGAATCTGGTTTTATTTTATTTTATTTTATACATACACATTTACGTCTACGTATACATATACTTTTCATATTACATTTCTCATTCATTCATACCTTTTATACTCAATCAATTTTTTTTGGTTTACATTTTAACTTTTTTTTATATAACCTATATATATATATATTTTTTTTTAACATAGGTTTTATTACGTTTTTACCTTGGTGATATGGATAGAAGTGTAACACTGGTGTTAATGTGTAATTACAGCTAAGGTTTTGTAGGGTTTTGGCAATTACAATTGATTGGGCCTAATTGTTTTATGCAATTATATGTTTAATTGGTTGCTTACATATTTAAGTGTGTTTTGATATTGCTTCAACCATTCTGATGAAGTCCGAGTCTTGGGACGAAACCTAGGTAATTGGTGAACCGTGTATGAAGTTTTGCTGTTGGTAATAAATTCGTTTTGGCTTGGACTTCGTTTTCGTTTATTTTCTGTTTGTGGTTCATTGGTTCTTGGTTATTTGTTGGTCTACTTTAAAAATATATACATATTATGCTCACAAAACCTAAACATATATATTAATTCTTATGTAGACCTTGCGCTTCTAAGGCACTTTATTTAGAAACTTTACCATTTAAACCAAGGCCTTTCTCTGCCCTCAGTTTCAATATCCACCTTAACTCACTTTGTTCTGTTAAATTTCTAATATTTCCCATTCTTTGTTCAATTTGTACTTCCTTTAATGCCATGAACTTAAAGTCATGATACTGACCACTTCTGTCTATATATTTACATAATGCACTGACTGAGTCTCTATTTCTAATGCTATTAATATGTTCTTTCATACGTTCCCTGAATGTCCTGTTGGTTCCGCCAACATAAAAATGCAAACAACAGCTGCATTGTGCTACATATACTATATTTTTACTATCACATGTCACTAGAGTATCTGATCTATATTTCTCTCCCGTACTTGGATGTATAAATTCAGAGTTATTCTTTATAAATGGGCACATATGACAGTGTGCACAGGCTCTAGTTCCTCTCTGGGTCCCCTTATCCATTTCAATAACTTCTCTTGGATAGCATAACATACGCTTGAGATTTTTCCTATTTTTAAAATAGAACCTAGGGTATTCACCTACCACTTCCCTTATTTTATCCTTTGTCATTAACAGTGACCAATGCTTATAAAACACTTGTCTAACCTTTTTTACATCATTTGTGTAAGGAATAGATATATTGACTACTTTTATTATTATTGACCACAGCAGTATTCCCACAGTCCCAGCTGTTTTGGGAACACAGGAGTCCAAACCCTTGCAGTCTTCATCAGACAAAACAAGTGGACCACCACCTGAATTTTCATTCAAAACACCAGGAAGAAATATCAACTCTTTTAGCATTTCTGCTTCACAGACTACCAAACCTTATGGCGTTCTTTTAAATTATGGAGGTAGTACTAGTCTCAGCCAAGGACCCCGAAATCCTAGAATGGGTATAGGTCAGGTACTAAGGACTGGACTAAGTAATATGCCTGGCAGATATGGATAAAGCTCTCAAGGCTCTTTCAGTAATTTTAGATCTTAACATTCAATACTGCATTACTTGTTTTATGGAACCATACTTCATGAAACTTTTGTCAAACATAATGTTTGGTGCTCAGTATTTACTGCAGTGACTGCACTTGTATGGGGAACAACTTTTTGAAAATAGTTTCATTAAAACATATACTTTAAGGGGTAAGATCTTTAATAAAGAGAAATGGACAGGACTGGTAGAACTCTAATTGCTACAGCATTTAAATGTTTCTTTTTTTTCCCCTCTGCCAGAAATGTTTCCTTTTGACTAGCTCTGGTGATTTCCATACTAGTCCTGGCATTCAGTGTTGTGCTTTGTAATCTTTGTTATTTTTTGCAGAACAAAACATCCATTGGTGTGTGTGTTTATGAACCCAAGCGTGTTAATTCAGCAACAGGGAAATGCATGAAAGAAAAGGAGTGGTAAGGCATACAGCATGTAACATTTTTTTGTGTACCAAGCATTTTTGAATGCTGGTAAGTTACTAATCTTGAACAGTAAAGTGCATCCTAATTCAACTTTAGAAGACCTCAGTGTTTTTGCTTGTTGGAAAAGAGTGAAAGGTAATGCCCTTTGTGTGAGTGTGATTTTGCAGCCATCAGACCTAGTAATAAAATGTTCTTTAACTTTATATGACAAAAAATTCTAGTGCTATGTATACCATCACTAGTAGTCTCCATAGCTTAGCAGGTTTTACACACAATTTTCGTACTAAAAGTTTAAAAGGTTTTGGGTTCTGTTCCTATACCAGACAATTTCATTCGGGTTCTATACTGATGTTGCAGTGTACTATAATGGGGGGTGGGGGATGCAGTGTACTATAATTGGGGGGGTGGGGGACCGGTACCTTCTTGAGGTTTATTGTTAAGATGAGTAATTAAACCTAGTTCCCAAACTGATGGCATTTTGTGTTCACTCTGTTGATGAATAGTGTAGGGTTTTCCCAGTTACTATAAGTATGGTCACCAGTGTTGAAGTAAAGTAATTTATTGTTATTTTCTGTTCGATACTGTCTTAATGTATGTGTGGTTAAGTTCTTTTTTCTGTTGTATTCTTTTATTTACCTTTCATTCCTTCACTCATTTGCAGGCCTATTCTGTGTGTTGACTGTGTGCATCTGAAAGCTTATTGGCTTTGTCCATGTACTAACCCAGACTGACATCTTTTTCCCCTTATATTCTTAACCCTGTCCCTTCTCCTTTAACCTTTACTTCCAAATTGTAGTACTACTCTTCCTCTTGAATATGACAATGACATATATATTCTTTCCCATAACTAAGACTTGCTCATACCTTCTAGTGTGATTTGTAGAATTGTTTTTTAGTTTAGTTTTTTATAGAATTTAGTTAATTTCTACTAATACTGTTTAGTATACAAATGTATTTTTATAACTGTTCACTAGACCATTGCTACCTCTGTATTTATTCTTAATGGTTCTATGTATTGTTAACTGTCTCAATATTCATGTTTGGAGCTTTTCTCCCGGGGCCTCTACTGAAAATGGACATATATCCAGCTAGACTAGCCCGGTCAACAAATGTAAAATAAAATAAAATAAAATAAATAAATAAAATATTGTTGCAAATAAAGATTGTTTTCACTATTTTGGAAGTTTGGACAGTCCCTTTGGATTGAAGCTACATCTTCCTGGTCGGCCGTTTGTTTTTACAAATTTGTTCGTTCTTTTGATTTATTAGTGAATGTAAGTTATGGTGGAATGAGTGATTAAGCATACATAGCGAGCTGGATATACTTGCTTATTTGGCTAACTGGTTACCCTAAATGGTTTGTGAATATGGTGATAGAACAGTGCATAGGCTTGACATGCTTATGCTATATAGTTAGCGTAAAATGAAAAGAGCGAGTATTATTTTAAATTTTTATTATTTTTTTATTTCTTAAAAGCACACGATGAGCTATACAGCATTGCTCACTAGAATGCACTCCTATCATGATGCAGTTATGTAAAAACAAAGTATTCAAATATAATGAAAAACTAATGTTTACATTTACTTTTAGTTATGTTGAGCTAATGAAATTTATACCATACAGGGGAATGTGCAATATGTTGAATAATGTGAGACCATGTAGCATGATTATATCTAAGGAATGATTTTTAGAAGTTTTGAAATGTTTTTTTAAGTAAATGTCATATAACATATGTTTATAGTAAATATGTTTTTAAATTATGTAAAGGTTCAATTGATGATCCCGCCCATTGAAGGTGTGTAATTGAAAGAACAGTGTTCATTTGTTGAATGAGAATTTGAATGTAATGGGTGTTAATAGTTTAATGAGGGTATTTAAAGACTGTTTTTGTCAGTTAGTAGCATGTATATGGTCTGAGGAAGCCACAGTTAGTGGTGAAAGCACTTATCTATTAATAAAGGAATATTTGCTTGTACCGTGTGAAATTTGGAAGGTGTATTTTATGAGAATTGGAGCTATACTTCATGTCACAGTTGCTGTTTTCTTGATATTTCTTCATTTTATTTATTTATTTTATATATTTGTTTGCAGGCCAGTGTTTGAGTGATGCACCGCTTAGCTCATATGTGTTTGGCCATGCTTATCTGGTTTGCTTGAAGAGAAGCAGTGCATAAGCTGGATGAATGGACTATCCAGGTTGCAGACAGGGCCTAGGTAACCACAAACATAAACTGGATGCATTCAATTAATACTGTTGGCCATTGCTCAAATATAGTAAGCAGTGTTGTGCTGAGATTAACAGAGAGAACTTTTCAATGAATACTAAGATAAGAAATGTCATATAACTAATCTTGTGGCAGCAGGGTTTAAATGTAGGTCTGGTGTGCAGATGGTCCTGGGTTCTAGTACAGGGTGTGCAAACTTTGTTTTCCTGTTGTGACATTGCAAGTTATAGCAATGAAGTGCAACATACATAACTGTTTCCTTAACCATTTTGTGGAAACAGCTGTAAATGCAGGACTGCTATACACATGGTCCAAGGTTCAAATACAGCATATTCTATGCACTTTTAATGTTGTTCCACTTCAAATTATAGTCACTCTCACTTATAACACTTGACATAGTGTAGCTCATATGAATATTTATATGTGTTAGGGCTGAGGCACTAATATTGTGTCAGTTACTTATTTATTTATCTATTTATTGTCCATTTATTATCAACGTTATAACTGTGGGTATAAAGTGTACTGTGTTCATGGAAGTATATTTCTGCTATCTGGACTGCCATTGCCTCTCATTTGACTAACACAGTTACACACGTGTCTGTATATCAAATAACTTTGAAATTACTTTGCTTGCCACTGTTGTGCATTGCTTACTATCATGGAAACACATTGCCTGGCAGTGTGCACCCTTGAATACCATGTTTGTGCAAATGTTGCAAAACCAAAAAGTGCACACTCTCAGTAAATGCGATACGTGCAATTGGTGGTAAAATATAAGCATACAAAATGCAATTGATGGGAGATGCTCATTCTACATTGGGTTTGATCTGTGGTAGCCATGTCTAGTGTTTCTGGTGAGGGAGTGCACTTCCAAGAGCAAAGGTGGGGTGTTCAGTATCCAGAGTCTTTATTAGATGCCTAGTTAAGGATCATGGGCTCTGGTTGCTACAGCAGGACTATTCAGGCTCAGAATATAAACCTGAAGCCTGGAATAGTATTGCTAGGGCTTTGACCAGTGTTACAGGTACCTCCCCCAACACTGGTGGACAATGCTGACATCATTGTGATGACCTTCGCATGAGAAAGCAGGATACCCAGTTTGTGCACTGCCACTCTACGTGCAAATCAGATGTGCATAGCCAAACCCATTTGTGCTAAGCAGTGCATCACGCAAACTGTGCCCCCCCTCCAAAAAAAGAAAACTGAGAAATAGTTGAAATGAGGAAAGTCAGTCTATGACATATACAGTAGAATATGTTAGCACACATGAGACATGTCTACATAGGTCTGGATTTCAACTGTCACTCCAATGCATCTTTAAGAAAAGCAGGATGGGTGCCTTATCCATTTTTGCTACACAAACAGCATTGCAGCAAAGAAATGAAGTAATTCCTCAAGCAACCAAGTGCAACTGAATGTACACTGATACCAAGGCATAAACCGTTATTTGTACATCTATTATATTAAATATATTTGGATGTCACACACTTAGTGATCACACAACCTATTATGATTATTGTTTATAAATATACAGATATGCTTTACCTTTCTATGTTTCTTGGCCATTCATCAGTTATCTGACCCCTACTCAGAGGCATGCAGTGTGTAAGCCAGTCTATATCATTTACCTTAAAATGTGTGAGGATATTAACTTGGAATACTATGATATGCAGTTGCCAGCAAATGAAGGGCAAGTTGGATGGCACAGACAAGCACAGACCACTCTTTTTTAGGGGGAAACAAAGGTAAGTTCCTGTTATGGCACATGCAAGAGTACACTGTTGTTTCTGTTATGGCACAAGCAAGGATATGTTGCTCTTGTTACTCTACTTGATTTGCATCCTGCTTGTCTGATCTTGTGAGGGTTGTGAAGTCAGAAGTTGTGTGTCTCATTACTTTCTAACTTCTCTCTGTAATGATTTCTCATTACAAATGTATGGTGCTAAACTGAGGGCATGCATTGATCATTAGTACTTTGGAGAGGTATGAATGTGTGAATCTTTGATGTCTGTGGCCTACTACTTGCTAATGGACACATATAAGCCAAATAACTTCATGCTGTTACATGTTACATTAATCTCTGCACAAATCTCCCACCTTTTACTTGCTTACTGTACCAAGTGGTGAAATACAAGGACATGCCAAAATATTATTATGCAATATAGTGCATATTCAGGACTTAGCTTCTAAATGCAGCAGTTGCCACAGTGTTAGTTCAGGGCTGACTGTGATGCAAGCACTACACAGCCAATACATGTGGAGGTAAAGGCTCTGTCACTGAGATGAAGGTGGCAGAGGTGGCAAAGTTCCTGTAGTATGTCCCTGTCCACCATGTAGCACTCTACAATGTCCATGTCGTGTATGTTGTGATAAATTAAATGTGGCATGAAGACTCTTCTCCCTCTCACCCTAAGACTATTGGCAGCAACACTGCATGCAGCCTCTAGCACATGCAAATGGATTAAAGCAGCAGCAACTGCTAACATTCTGTCTGTGTAAACTTTCTGTGTCTGTACTCCACAACCTTTTTAAAAAACAGCATGGAGTCTACATGGATACTTTACAACTTGTTGAATAACTCCACCAGATTGGTTGATTAGCATGCAATTCAGCTGCTTATGATATAATTAGCATATCTGAAACATGGGCAAAGACAGATTCAATCCATTATAACAAGGCAAATGTGTAGCTAGCCAAACTGATGGTGAGGACACTTTGCACGACTTCAAAGAAATGTATTTCTTCACAAGATATCTTTACAGAGGAGTATTGAACTCAGCAGGTATGCTCCCATTTTGTTACCTACATAATGCATATGCTGGAATATATTTATGAATAATGTGAAGCAAAGGCTTTTACACGTTTATCCGTATGCATTAGTTAGAAGTGTACTAATGACATGGCATTGTTTGTCAAAACATTTCAGAGGTACACATGAGTGACGATACATGAAAATAGAATGCTGTGTGATGAATATGTACAAATGTTTCAGGGAGAGGTCCTTTGAAATCACTTTTAGCATTTCAGATATGTTTTATTAGCAAAATGTTTTATTTGCCTGTTCTTTTGTGGGTGGGGGGATCAAAGAAGACTTACTGTTATGTCCCAATCTAGAATGGACTGTTCTTTTGGGGTGGAGCACAGGTGAGTTACTGCTATTGCACAAACAAGAATATGTTGCTCTTGCGATTCTCTTTATTTTGCATCCTGCCTGCTATTAGTATTTCACATCGGTAGACATTTTATGTTTTTCCAGTCGGTAATACTGACTGGCTACCTTTAGTGTTTTATATCGAAACAGTTACTTTGTAGTTATGTAATACTTGTGTGTATTATCATTCTTTTGTCTTTTAGGACACAAACAATGTCAGTGACCCAGAAATCCCCATTCTACGATGTGGAAAACAATGTCATTGTTGATGCTCTCCTCCAACATGGGCATTTCTGCTGGGAAGGGATCGGCCCGATATGGCACACAGGCTACAATTATGGCAGCACATTGCTGAGAACATCAGTTCTGTGTCTGGCCACAACTGAACCTATGAACAGGTGTGCCACAGGGTTACTGACATGATTACTATTGCATGAACGTGAGCAGCTGTAGTTGCCCGAGACCAAAGGGTAAGCAGGGAAGGGCTTGCTACAGAACCACTACTTACCCCCAATGAAGAGTTCCTGGTGAATATCCTCCATCATGAGATCTCACAGCAGAGTGGACCACAGTATGTCCTTGATGTGGGGGGCACTCTTTCTGAGTCCCAAGAGGAACTTCCAGGTAGTCTTTTTCATATGTCCAGTTGAGTACTGTTGTATAATAAATCAATTGACATAAACGTTACTTCTGTGTCACATGTCTTTTTTATGGGGGATTGAAGATTACTATGGATATAAGCTTAGTCTGGAGTTGTCAGCCACATTTTTGTTGAAGGTAGAGTAATGCAAATACAGATGAGTACATGTATTACCCCCATCTTAGTCTTAAATGTGATGATTTTGCCCTTACCTCTTGCTTAACTTCATTCGGGACCATCAGGAATCTAGCAAGATATGCCTCCCGCAGATGGTAAGCCAAATAAATTTATCTCAGTACTGAAAATCAATTTAAAGAAATATCAAAATGTGCCATTTTAGGCCTGCTGTGTGTATTTCTGTACTGTCTGTAATAGTGGAAGCACTGTTAGTTGTTTAGCATATATTGCACCATAGTAGTGCAGGTATTAATGTATTCCTGTGTTTCTTCCTTTTTATCACAGGTGATCATAACCGTGGGAGTTTGGGTCCTGTGCCTCCTGATGTCAGTGTCTCAGCAGAAACTGATGATGATGGTGGCCAAACTGAGACACAGTTAGGAGGTGAAGAAGTTGAATCTGACACAGAGGTTGACATTCAGCCACCCCCTTCATTTTTGATGGAGGAAGCCAGTAGGCCTACACCTACCCAGTCCACTGATCCCATAGATATTGGACAGGTGGAAGATGAGAACATTGATCAGGGAAGTGTGGCTACTGTGGCTTCAGTGTCTGTTTTCTCTGGCTGTAACCAAAGTGTAGGCAAGGTGCCATGTAGGAGGGTTGATAGGGGTGCTCAGAGGAGGCCTGCTGTCCCTGCAGGTGTCTCTTCCCATGTCACTCAACATATGTTTAGTGCCGGTTTACTATTAGAATTCCAAAACCACTTTGGTCAACCGGTATGTGGGCGAAAGGCAGTTTTCAAGTGAGCAGAATGCCGAATTAAAATACATCAACTACACTACGATGAATGGGTAGTGTAGTTTGAATATTTGAGTTCAGCATTGTGCAGGGAGATAGCACTTCAGTAAGGAACAGGGAATTAGCTCATTTCCTCACTGTACTGTGATCTCTGAGTTGGTATATTTAATTTTCAGGGGCCACAGGGGGCGATAACCCCCCTTCAAAATAGTACAATAAATGTACAATTGACTGTAGAGTGCAACGGTATGTTAATGTGCATAGCATGGGTGACTAACATCACCTCCTGCTATGTCAAATTACATTGAACTATGGATGTTGATGCATTCATTTTTGCCATGGATGCTGTTTTAAAATTCCAAATTCAGCATTTCAGGTTGACATTCTGACTAGTTGACCAATGCAGTTTCAGAATTTCAATAGTAAACCTTAGGGCCATCATGGAGGCACAGGCACATTCAGAAAGGCACTCTAGACAAATGCTCAGGGCTGTAGATGTGGCACAGTCTGACATATGTGACTGCCTCCACCATGTTGATGATGTAATGGATTGAATGAATGACAAGGAACAAGCAGTGTCTGTGATGGAAAGTCTGCCAGGAGAGGAATAGTGTCCTTCTGGGTGTAGGTCAGCTACAACTTCTGCTGATAGCCAACATGGCTGTGCCCAATCACACTATCATAGTGTCAGTACTTCCACTACTCCATCAGTGAGTGTGCTGTCCACACCCAGACATAGGTTCATAGGTAGGTACTAGGCTATTGGCCCTAAGGCATATATAAGCCTAGCCAAATGGTACCCTGGCTTTTGCCACCCAAGAAAATTATTTTTCTGTGCGCCTGTCAAGCAGAGCCACAGAAGTGATCCCCGGGGTGAATTTCGTATCTCCCATCCAATCATCAAGATTTTTCTTGAAGAGTGCTAATGAGGAGCTTTGTTTGATATGTAGATAGGTAGTTTGTTCCAGAGTATGGGAAGTCTCTGAGACAGGAATCCTATCCCTCCCGCATGTTCTGTTTATTGTGGTGACAAGGTTTAGGTCCCTAGAGCATGTAGCTCAGAGGGATTGGGATTTCTTTAAGTCGGGATTCTCATGAAGGGAGCACATCCAGCAGACATCAGTCAGTGCAACTCTTGGCAGAGCCAGTTCTCATGGTCAGGGGCAACAATGATGAAGTGCCAACTCTACCATGCACGGCTCACACCTGTCCAGCATACCAAGATGTAGAACTAGCACTGAAATTGCCTGTGTTCTTGCAGACTCTCACAGACCACTTTCACATGGAGGACCCCTACAGACAAACACACACACACACACACACACACACACACACACACACACACACACACACACACACACACACACACAGCAGTTACATGGTTCAGCCTGCCTGCTTCCCTTTCTAACTCACACACACACTTGCTGACCTTTTGTATCAGCCTATGCCTCCTGCCTCCCCACACAACACCCTGTGCAAGTGATAACTGTACCATATCCCTGTTTTATCTCTTTTTGATTCAGGAATACAAAAGCTTTCTGTCTGATGCACAGGGTGCACAGTTACATTAGTGTTTAGTATATCTGCATTTGTGTTGTTGAAGTGATAATTGTGCCTGTTACTTATATTTACTTTGCCAAGTTATACAGTAGATAGCATCATCATTTCATTATTTTATAGTGTATTTTCTTGTAAGGGTTGTGAAGTCAAAAACTGAAATGTGTCTCATTACTTTGTAACTTCTCTCTTCAATGATTTTTCATTACAAACATATGCTGCACATCATATCTCACGCTATCACATTCAGATCTCAGGATTATATGACAGCACTGTAGTCAAATCTTATCAGACAAATAATACAGTATAATGCTCTCTTTTGCATGTACCTCATTAGACACATGCCGCAGCTGGAAAGACCACAGGGCTTTCTCATCAAGATAACACAGGGCCTACAAACCATACCATGATGTATGTGTATAGATTAAAAGACATGTCATTGTAATCTGTCTGGTATCAGATGAGGTGAGATTTGCCTGGCCTCTAGGCCAGTGCCTGATCATGCCCTGGTGGGATGACTGCATATGCAATAAACTGATATATCTGATGACATCAGAACTGTCTGTTGAGCATATGGTAATAACAGTGTTCCACAAGCTGGTTTAAAATGCTCTCTGTAATGTCAAGTAACAGCTCACAGACACACACACACACACACACACACACACACACACACACACACACACACACACACACACACACACACAGTTAACTGCAGTGAGAATAGAACCCCTACCTGTCTAAGTGCACAGTTTGCAGAACACAGTACTTAAAGCAAGTGCCATGACACAAGTATGGTTTATATAGGAGTGCAGGTGAACGTTTAGTAGATGACATCAGCAGGCCATGAGGGAGACAAGAGAATGGCTGGGCTGCATGAAATGGCTGTGTAGGCTTGTGCAAGTGTCAAAATATTGGCAAGCCATGCCACTGGAGTAGTAACTGTAGGATAGCATGTCTATTCTGCTAACTAGAGACACATGCACACACACCATGTTGGCTGCAGTGACAACAGAACCCCTACCTATGTAAGTGCACAGACTACTGAACACAGTACTTAATGCTAGCGTTGTGACACAAGTCTGACTTTTATATGGCTGCAGGCCAACTTATAGTGGATAACATCAGCAGTTCATTTTGGAGTGAAGAAGTTGGGAGGCCTGCTTGAAATGGATCTGTAGGCAGGTGCAAGTATCAAAATACTGGCAAGACATGCCATTGGAGTAGTAACTGTAGGATAGCATGTCTACTCTGCTTACTAGAGACACACACACACACACACACACACACACACACACACACACACACACACACACACACACACACACACACACACCACGTTGACTGCACTGAGAACAGAACCCCTACCTAAGTGCACAGAATACAGAACAGAGTAGTTAACACAAGTGCCACAGCACAAGTTTGACATTTACATGGCTGCAGGTCAACTTATAGTGGATGACATCAGCAGTGCATGTTGGAAAGAAGAAGTTGGGAGGCCTACCTAAAATGGATCTCTAGGCAGGTACAAGTATAAAAAAACTGTCGATTTATGCAACTGGGGCGGTAACTGCATGATACCCACTTGCTTTTCTGGCTAGACGCGCACACACACACACACACACACACACACACACACACACACACACACACACACACACACATTTGACTGCAGTGAGAACAGAACCTATATCTATCTAAGTACACAGACTACAAAACTTAGTACTTTATGCAAGTGCCATGGCACAAGTCTGATTTATACAAGACTGCAGGTGAATTTATAGTAGTTGACATCATCAGGCCATGTGGGGGACAAGACGTTGTGAAGCCTGCATACGTACATTCATTCATAGGTTCATATGATGCCAGTAGCCTAACATCACTAGGGTGTGTAGAAGCTTAGCTGTGTAAAAACACAAGTACCCTTATTGAGCATAATTGGGTATTTCAGTTTAGCAGTGTGAGGTTATGAACACCAACAACTGGCCCTGTCCACAAGGGAGCACACAACATTACATATTACACTTTGTAGTGTGATTGATATATGTGTGGAAAAATACTGAGACCCCAGGCTTGTACTGCTTGGTGGTGGGGGGCAACACATGGATGTATTGTAAATATATGATGTATAGTTAGATCATGCCCTTAGTTTGTAATGTTTCCACATGTAGTTTTATGATATACAAAGGCAATGAACAATAAACACCAATAAGAAAACATCATATATACAGTTCCATAGCACTGTAAGCAGTGGATTTGTGCAATGGTTAACAAAGTGCACACAGATGTGAGTTGCACCTAGTTGCAAGTAGGTAAGCAGTGCACAAATGTGAGCCACAGTACTAACATCTGAGAAGCAGAATGCAACAGTGGCAAGCAATTGCATGTATAGGCAGCTGTGTTTGTGTGTTTTGCAAAAGTTAAATCTGTGCCGGTTCAGACAGCATGAACACATTTACACGACTATAGTACATAGTATACCCTGAGTCATACATTGATCATAAATGTGATGATACATGCATTACTTCATCAGTAAAAGTAATATTGTATGGAATATGGTGTGTTCAAACCCAGGAGCATGTGTATGGCAGTCCTACACTTACACCTGTTGCCACAAGAATGGTGATTAAACAGTTGTCTATGTTGCAATTCATTCCTGTAAACTGCAATGTCACAGCAGTAAAACAAAGGTTGCACAGTCTGTACTAGAAACTAGTATCATCAGTATGCCAAGCCAGGTTTTCATGATGGCTGAGGGCATTAATTGAATATATCCAGTTTCTGTTTTTGGCTGTCTGCTTCCTAGGTGGTCCACTGTGCTTCACACAAACCAGATAAACACAGTCAAATCTGAAATTTATTTGTTCTTTGCTTCATGCAAAAAGTGCAATTAAAAACTAGTAGAATAAGAAAAAAAACTTGAACACGTATAAGTAAAACAGGTATCTGCTGACACATGTTAAGGTACTTTCTGTAGAGGCACAGAAACCACACAAGCCAAAGTCCAAACCACAAATCCAATTTATTGACAGCAAAAAACAAGCCAAATACAGTCAAGCACTTTCACCAATTTGTTTTTGCTGTCAGTAAATTGGGTTTGTGGTTAGGACTTTGGTTTGTATGGTTCCTGTGCCTCTACCCTCACTACTCGTGGTTCCTGTTTTTTTTTCCCTTCGGATTTGTTTTAAGGTACTTTCTGTACAAATGCATCACTATTTACTTGATTACAGCATCAAGTTAAGAAATACAAGGATATGGCATAATATTATTAAAGTATACATTCTAGGTTCAGGACTTACCTTGCAAATGCAGCAGTTGACACAAATTTATTTCAGGGCTAAAATTTCCTTGTCTCTAATTCAGTGGTATTGATGTATTCAGGAAAAAAATGAATGTAGGCTACATGGATGCTTTACTTAATGAATAGCTCCACTGTGCTGAAAATCACCTGCTTATGCTATAATTAGCACCAATGAAAAACACCTGCTGCTTAACTGAGTTTGTTAACTCCATTGGTACTCATTAGTACGTGATGCGCACCTCCATGCCACTGTGTGCACCCATGCTTAAATAAGGTAAATGCAAGTAAACTTGTTATTACTTTCCTCCATTCCTGTCATATCACATAAGCATGCAGCTCAAAAAGTGAAGGAAAGGTTACAGACCCTGTACTAGAACCCAGGACCATCTATACTCTAGCCCTACACATACAATTTCTACCACAGGAATAATTACATGACAAGCAGTGTGAAACCTGCCATTCATTCCTCCATTTGCCATGATTGTGCTATCACTCAAACAATGACAGAAATAAAAAAATTACTTAAAGCAGAGACAACACATTTTAACAAACAAGAGGATGAAACAGAACTAGTGAATTGTGCACTGCTTACATGCACTTTCACATTTCACAGACCTTTATATATATATATACCTCTGCAATTGTAACCTGATACCACCCCCTGATGTCATCATTCACTGTTGCCATCCATTGAAAACAAACACTTTGGAAGTGCCTAGATGAAGGGAACATCCCTACACGGTTACAATTGTTTGTTGTTGTGTCTTTCGGCTTTTCCCAGTTAGGGGTCGCCACAGCAGAACTCCGGTCCGCTAATGATTGGTAGTTGATTTTTACATGCCGAGTTACCAGCTCTGATGCACAACCTTCAATGAAGGTACACCCATTCACGCATGTCTCCACGCAGAAGACGCTGTAGTTGAGAATCAAACCGGACAGCGTCTTACTGTGAGGTGACAACGCTACAGAAATTCTAATAAGTTTTGACCTCATTTGCATTTTCACTGAGCTGACAGCCCTGAATCTACATGACTGGTAACCATGTAGACAGGGGCACTGAAGGAGTGCCCTATGTACACACAAGGGCAGTTATTACTTCGCTATATATCTGCACAGATGAATATAGGTTTTGAAAAAAAAATTGACTGTATTCTGTCAGATACATACCGCATATGCTTACATGACAGTATGAATAGTCTGCTTCATGGAGTTTACACTTTTAGCTCTCTACATTAGTAAAAAGTATATACTTCATTTGGGGGTGGGAGCAAAGCTGTATTTATGTCATGATATTTAAAAAGGATTGTTGCTATTGTTACTACACTTTTGTAGCACCACACTGTCTAATAATGTCATAATGTGTCTGCTGTCACATGTTATGGTCAGTCCTGTTCAAATCTAATCAGTTTTACTTGCTCTTCTTTTTATGTAGACTCCTTTCCCTGGCTGTATTTGAAACGTTTTCAAATACACAGGTAACACAAGCACCGAGTCTACATGGTTGCTTTACAGCTTGTTGACTCATTCTACCATGTTGGTTTGATTCATTAGCATACAGTTCAGCTACTTATGCTGTAATTTGCATGCCATGGAAATTTCCATGCTTGCGCATGAGTGTGCTCCGTTACGCAGAGTTTACTGAATCTAAAAACATTTGAGTCTGTGTGCACCTCAAGCTGCAATGTGCACATGGTCAAAAATGATCATGTAGGCTTTTTGAATCCTCCCCATGATCTTTGCTAGCATCACTCAAATCAACTTGGCTGTATTTGAAGGTTGCTCTGATGGAGAATTGACAGCCATTACACCTACATTGATAAGTCAGAGCTTTTTTTTTACATATATAAAGTACTGAAAGGATCATAGTGCGAAATAAGCAGGCTAAAGCTTTTTATACGATTTCGATTATTCTAAAATACTGTTTTGTCACAATATATTTTAGGAGTTTGCACATTGTTGAAATAAAGAGAGACGGTTGAAGCTGCAGAGTTTCAGGGTTTGAAATCTGGTGGTTGAAAGCAGGAAGAAGCAGCTGTCAAGGTAACAACTGCTAACAACAATGCTATGAGCAATCATTTGCCACTGTAGAGTTTATACAGAATGCATAGGTTTTATACTCACTGCTTTTTATTTTTAGTTCCTGAGAAATGTTGTATTAGCCAGAGTTACACTTTCTTTTTATAGTATCTTTATATTTACCAGCAAAACTGCATGAAATAAAATCCATTTCTATTGTGACTGGACAAACATCTTTGGAGCCTCTACTCCAGAAAAGACAACCAGTCAAAAATAACTTCCCAAAAATACTGTTTTCAGTGACTTTTGCAGGAGGTTACAAGCTACCACCCCCTCCCGGAGACCCCAGTGTTGGGGCTGTAGCCTCACAACCCCTTTACTACTATAGTCAATTCCACTATTCCAGTACAGGGTAGGAAGGGGACAAACACCCAGGAATGGCACTTAGTGCCTCCATGACAGGTCTTTTCATCTGAAATGCCAGCATTGTCAAAGAATTTTGTCTTGGTGAGTTGAGGCATGAGAATCTTTTTTTGTGAAGTATAGTGCAGCCAAATAAAAACACATACTTATGTTTGAGATACTACTATGCACTATACCAATTTATCTTATTGGCAATGTGAAAGCAACTTGAGAAAAAAATGGCATTTTTAAATTTTTCTGGGCGTTCAGACATCAGTGTCATCATAAAAATGATTACATCCCCCAAGATGTTTTTTGAAATATAGCCTAGGTATTTGTCTGTCATTTCTACACTCAGAAATGCCTTTGTTTCTTCTGTCCTACACCAGAGAGGTGGGAATTTACTACTTATAACCCTTTTCTGCACCTGCTATCTTTTAATGTAACCCACTGGTATAAGTAAAGATTTGGTCAGTATCATATACAGTAAAAAAAACATACTTATTTTGTAGAACAAGACAGCACATATCAGAATTAGACAAGTCAGGTGAAACAGAAAGTATTTATTACAGAGAGGTAAACTGAAGGGGATAACCTTCTTAAACTGTGTTTGGGACTTTAACTGGGGTACTAAAAATGCAAAGCACACCTTTAAAATTAGTGGTGGGTGGAGTTAACACCACTGATTTAATAGAAGCAGTAGTTTAATTGATAGGTGGCACAAATTAATTTACTCCATTTTGAGAAAGTAGACAATGCTTGCCTAGACCATAGCACCCGATTTTGTGGTACTGTAGAATTTGCAGAGAAACTGGGCCAATGCACCATTTCTAAGTAACTCTCTAATTGTCTTTCCTCCTCTCTGTCTTAAAATAGGAAAGACACATGCATACACACCTATACACAAACATTACATTGGGCACAGAGCACAGAAAACATAAGTCATATGTAGAATAAAGGAAATTCTAGAACTCTTATCTAAGATACATATAATACACAAACTATATATAACAGAACAATCTTAAACTATATACAATATAAAATATTGACTGTGACTAGTGTACCACTTAGAAAAAAATATGTACAGTGCAGAATTAAATCAATTTGGTGGATTTCATAGTATTATGTATTTCACCGCATGTTATGAATAAGGGTATTAGTAATTTTACAAAGGGGAAAAAGGAGGGGAAGACTTTTGGGGGATCTTATTAGGTAACTCTAGTGGGACTTGGATCTTTCTAAGAGAAGACATCTGATCTTAGGATGGATTTTTTTTGCAGTGAGATCATGTCTCAAGTTCAAGAGAGGAAGCCATAAAAGTTTGGTCATAAGACTAAAAAGCTGTAGTCATTACATGCAGCTGGTTGCATGGTAATCTGTGGCCATTATATGTGGCTGGTTGTATGGTAATCTGTAGTCATTGCATGCAGTTGGTTGTATGGTAATCTGTAGACATTACAATGTAGTTGGTTATATGGTAATCTGTTGCCATTACAATGTAGCTGGTTATATGGTAATCGGTAGCCATTACAGTGTAGCTGGTTGTATGGTAATCTGTGGCCATTAAATGCAGCTGGTTGTATGGTAATCTGTGGCCATTAAATACAGCTGGTTGTACACTAATCTGTGGTCATTACATGTAGCTCATTGTATGGTAATCTGAAGACTTTAAATGCAGCAGTTGTATGGTAATCTGTAGACATTTCATGCAGCTGGTTGTATGATAATCTGTAGCCATTACAATGTAGCTGGTTATATGGTAATCTGTAGCCATTACAATGTAGCTGGTTGTATGGTAATCTGTGGCCATTAAATGCAGATGGTTATATGGAAATTTGTGGCCATTACATGGAGCTGGCTGTATGGTAATCTGTGACCATTACATTGTAGCAGTTTGTATGGTAATCGGTGGCAGTTACAATGCATCTGGTTGTATGGTAATCTGTGGTCATTAAATGCAGCTGGTTGTATGATAATCTGTGACAATTACATATAGCTGGTTGTACAGTGATCTGTTGTCATTACATGTAGCTCGTTGTATGGTAAACTGAAGACTTTAAATGCAACAGTTGTATGATAATCTGTAGACATTACATGCAGTTGGTTGTATGGTAATCTGTGGCCATTACAATGTAGCTGGTTATATGGTAATCTCTGGCCATTACAGAATAGCTGGTTGTATGGTAATCTGAGAGAGGCAGCCCCATTGTAATGGGAATATAAGTAGTATTCACCAGACCATAAAGAAAATCTGGAGGCAAGGAAAGGGAAGGAGTCAAAAATTAAGAGTTTAAAAAGGAAACATCCTAGCAAGAGTTGATATAAATGCAAGAGAAGACCAGTAAACTAAGACTTATTACATGCTTTTTTTTGCAGTTCATTTTAACTTTAAACTTGCTTTCTGACCCGAGAAGAATGCAGTAAAATTAATATTGTTAAAAAATGTGATGTGTATGTATGTATGTATGTATGTACATACAATGTGTGTACAATGTATTAAGTTTGGGTTATGTTAGCACGCATTACTGAGGAGATACACGGGGGGAGGGTGCACCCTCCCTGCCCACCTCAGTAATGCATGCTAATCCTAAAGCTAACCCTGCTCCAACCATAAAGTTTCATCTTATTTTAAAAGATCTTTTCTGTAACACTGCAACTGTACAAGACAATCTTAGACACACAAACATGCACCAACACACACACTGCAAACATGATATCTAACTCTTTACCTGCCACCATCTCTAACCCTAAAACACACACACTCACATGTCAACATACAGCTCCTACACCCTTACCTAACCCTAAAACCCCTTCCCTCTCTTCTAATCCTCACTCATCTCTTTCAATGAAACAGTACTTTAAGATATCAGACGTTTGAATGCTCAATTATCTCAACCTCCCCTAGCTCGACAAAATGCAAATAAAGTGTCTATATATATGTGTATATATATATATATATATATATATATATATATATATATATATATATATATATATATATATACAGGTTTACTGTCACATTTCTGAAAAATCACTCTGTCGAATGATGACTTATTTGAAAAAAAAAACATTACCCAATGCACCTTGCAATCCAGTGATTTCCAACCAATGTTTTGCAGGGGGTCAGGCTCCCCTGCACCCCAACACCCCCTGCTACTTCTATATATACAAACTTCGAGCTCACATTACAGTGAAGAAAAGGGTACATTTCCCGATCCCCACTGTACTGTGATCTCCAAGCAGAACGTTGACCTAACAACAAAGAATCCAGTCTAGCATTCACTGTTATGGACTCGACCATTTTCAGTTAGGTGTTATGAGAACTGGAAAACAGCCTTTTGACCATCCCAGTTCAAGTGACTGCCATTCAAAAATGTGATTGTAAACCTATATACATATATATATATATATATATATATATATTTACAGTACAGATATAGATGCATATACATACATGCATATACACACACACACATATATATATATATATATATATATATATATATATATATATATATATATATATATATATATATATACGTACATACACATAGTGTGTGCATGTGTGTATTATACATGGATTACAATCAAAATCCCAAAGTTGATTAGCGCTACCGTTGATATTATAGATGCATAACATTGACCTCATGAATATTAATCAGATGGCATGCTCAACACAGCAACATCAACATCAAAAATGTCTTTATGTACGTATGTACACAATTTTGAACAGTCGACCTTTGCAACAGCGACGTTGTGACTGTCAAATATTAACATATCGAGCAACTGCCTGTCGTATACGTGAATTTCAGTCATTTAATAGTAATCCATCATACACACATCTATATATATATATATATATGAAGAGAGAGCATTACAGTATGCATAGGGAGAGGAAGAAAATTACTGTAGCTGAGCTTAATGAGTTCATTTTCTACACAGCCACAGAGATATGTAACTAAATGTGGGTTTGCAGAGTACTATTGTGGTTGGTTATGGACAGAAAACAGCTTTTCATGCTAAGAATACAACATACGTATGGACAGAGTACATATGTTGAAATATGAATTATTGTCCACAAAAGGTGCCCACAACAAGCTTTCCAGTCGAAGCATTGCCCTTCATGTTTAAATTATTGCCATTTAGGTACAGTGTCATAATATACAGGTATATATATATATATATATATATATATATATATATATATATATATATATATATATATATATGTATATATATATATATATATATATATATATATATATAGATATAGATATGTATATGGGTCCCAGTCACATAATCAAAAGTCAAAATATCTGAAAGCTTTTGCTGACACAAAATATCTAAATCTCAGAATAATGAACACTTAATATGTATCCTTTCTTCACTGCTGTATGATTCAGGAGATGATATATAGAAGTTGTAGGGGAGGAGGAGTGCAGCAGGTTTGACCCAGGTGGAAAATAGGTTTTACTTTTTGATATTATGGATTTAGATATTTTGCGTTAGATATGACCTTCGCCTCTATCTGTTTGTCTGTTTATCTCTCTATCAATCTTGTGTGCATGTGTATGCACATGTGGACAAATAGCCATACTATAAGCAAAGTCAGTGTACTCTGTATTAGTGCATTGGATAAAAATCTGTCTTGTTTATCAGAGTTAGAAATTCGTGTGCATATCAGAAATGAACACTGTCATATATCGCCTTTAATTGTTCAAAAAATTTGGAATACAAAAGTGTAAAACTCATTAGAATTCCTACTTGTGCATGTGTTTATATAATCATAATCTAATCAAAGCCAATATATGCTGTATTTTTCCATTGGAAAAAAATCTTCCCTATCGGTATTACTATTCATTGCATGTTACACATGCAGATTTTTTTTTGTGTTACCCTTTGAAGAAATATGGCGTATGACTTATTGGAATCCTATAGACTAAACATTTTGCTCTTCTCTTATCTTAAATTGCTTAAGTATTACCTTGCAGGTTCTAGTCTGTGGACAGGCTCTTTGTAGGTTTAATGAGTGCAATTGTCTTTTAAGACTGTCTTTGCAGCTACACAAATATTATGAGCAATGAAACTCACTGGAGAGACAAATTATTACTCAGTGCCTACCCCACCTCTGGAACAAACTTCATGTGCAAGTTAAACAAAGTGGCCCTTTAGCATCACCCAAATTAAATTTAGGTGACCAAATGGGCACTCATAAATTTACCTCTGCTTTGCCATTCTCACAGAAGAGTGGGTGTAGCATGCATGTAGGTGCTGGCAAGTTGTAAATGGTCTTGTGACTCATTTGTCTTGAATTTCCAAAGATTCTACAAATAGCAATAACAAAAGGACAATTCATCTAATGATAAAATACTGAACTTATGTCATAGACCAGAAAAGGAAATTATACTGTCATTGTCCATGTTGGTGTGAACGACCTGAAACGTACCTCCCTGGACTACATGAAAAAAGACATGGAAGAGCTCTTCAATCTTGTAGCCCAGGCAGGTATGACCTTAGCCCCGAGTAGCATTCTGCTATCACCCAGAATGATACCGCAGTACAAAGACAAAATGATTGACTTCAACAATTGGCTAAGCTTCTGGTGTCATTCTAAAGGGATCCAGTATCTGTCTGCCTGGGATGACATGGTCAACAGACCACAATGCTTTGCCAGAGATGGCCTGCACCTATCACCCCTGGGATTCTGGATACTGGCTAAAGTTCTTGCCACCCCTATAGTGCCTTTTTTAGGCAAGGTTCAAATGACAAATTCACCCCCGTAACAGGAACAGGCAAGCAAAAACAGAGGGTGATGCTACTCAATGCTAGAAGTCTAAATCTCAAAATGCACTCACTCGAGGCACTCCTTAAAATGGAGAAAATCGATATCTGTGCAGTGACTGAGACCTGTTTCAAGGCTCCAGAGAGCAACCCTGCACTACCAGGCTATAACTCATACCACACTTTTCGGCCATTTAACCTGGACCAGCACACCAAAGGCGGAGGTGTGTCCATATTCATTAAGGATATCCACACCTCCAGGCTAGTTGCTCAGCATAATGCATCCAAGGTTATCCAAGTGCAACTAACTCTTGGCAAAACTACACTCCAAATTGTAGCTTGCTACAGATCCCCCACCATGCCCCAGGATTCCCACTCCTCTTTTCTTGATGTACTGGAAAATATTAGGGTTCAAGAAAACACCATAATAATGGGCAATTTCAACTACCCCACCATTAACTGGGAAAACTACTCAGGTACCAACTCCTTCGCTCAACGCTTTCTGGAATTCATAAACTCCTGGATCGACTTATCTACAACCCCACCAGGGGCAACAATATCCTAGATCTAGTCATTACTAGCATGATTGACCGGTGTTCCACACCTGAAGTCAACGCCTCATTGGTCCGATCTGACCATAAGCTAATCACCTAGATATCCACATCCTGCCCCCACCCCCCCCATTAAGGAAACCACGGTAAGACATTTCTCCAATGCCAACTTCATGTTTCTTAAGACAGAAGTGGTGAAATTCATGACACCCATGCAGATGGACAATACAGTTACGACTACTGAATCCTACACAATTGCACTTTATAAGGACTTACACGAGTGCATGGATCGTGCTATCCCAAACAGAACCAAGATGCTATCCTCCAAAAAAAGCAAGCCAATCTGGTGGTCCCCTGCCATAGACAAACTGTACAACAGAAGGAAGAAACTGTTGCAAAAGAGAGTAAAATCCCATGAGTGGAGGAGCTCCCTGGTCAGCCTCAGTAAGAAGCTGCTATCCCTCATAAAATCCTCCAAAACTAGTTATGAAAACAAAATCGCCACTGATTCTAAAGACAATCACAAAGCATTTTATAGCTATGTCAAGAATCTGAATGGCAATACTCAGATCTGCTCTGAGTTACAGCACAGCGGCACTAAATATACAGACCCAACTGATATTGCCAACATCCTGGCAGATAGGTTCAGTGCTAACTTTACCCCCCTCTCACCCCCTAAAGGGCCCACCTCTATACCGGAAGAATGCAAAGTTCCTGTAATCATGGCTGCACAGGTAAAAACCACACTCTCCAAAGCCAAGAACACAGCATTCATGGGACCAGACAACATCCCAGGCTGTGTTCTACATGAACTACAGAACGAACTGGCACCCCACCTAAGTACCATGTTCAATCATAGCCTCACCTCAGGCTTTGTGCCCACTGAATGGCGCACAGCGATGGTTATCCCACTCTACAAAGGGGGAGCCATCAAGGACCTCAGGAACTACCACCCCATTTGCCTGACGAGCCTGGTCTGCAAGGCCATGGAACGTCTCATCATGGAACTTATAAACAAAGACATTGGTAATCTCCAAACTCTGGACTCCACCCAGTTCGGGTTTGTAAAAGGCAGATCATGTCTCCTAAACCTGATAGACTTCTTTGAAGTAGTCACCAAAGCCGTAGATGAGGGTAAGGTGGTTCATACAGCCTATCTAGATCTTGCCAAGGCTTTTGACACCATCGCCCACTCTGCAATTATAGATAAACTCACTAAACTAGGTATAAATACTTATGTCACAAGATGGGTTGCCATCTGGCTCACTGACAGAATCCACACTGTGAAAGTAGCAGACTCCAAATCCGACTTCAGACCAGTGACAAGTGGAGTACCACAGGGTTAAGTCCTGGGTCCTCTCCTGTTTGGTATCTACTTCTCTGACGTACAGGCTAACACAGAAGGTCTTTGGCTAATGAAGTTCACAGATGACTGCAAACTAAGAGCCATAATCGAAACTCCTAATGTTATGAACATCCTACAAAAGGGCCTCACTGAGACAGATGCCTTGTGACAAAGCCATGGCCTCAAGCTCAATGCCAAAAAGTGCATTGTCATCCCCTTTGGTAAAAACTGTGTACCCATGAACTACAACATAGGCGGTAGTATACTTAACACCGAAAGTGTGATAAGAGACCTTAGGAAACAGGTGGACAGTAGTCTCTCCTTTGATAATCACATCGCCACAGTAGTTAGGAAATCCTTCTACGTGGCATACCTCATCACAAAAGGTGGCTCATCCAGAAAAAAAAAGGTCATTGTTCCCCTCTACTCATCACTCATTAGACCCATTATAGAGTACAATGTCCCTTTTGGTATGTACCTCACAAGACATCTAAAACAACTGGAAAGGCCGCAGAAATACCTCACAAAGAGGATTACTGGCCTCAAACAGATGCCCTATACAGACCGTCTAAAAAAACTCCAGCTTTACTATGTCGCATATCACCTACAAAGAGGTGATCTCTGCCTAACATACAAAGTTATGTCAAACCCAGAGCTGTTGGACATGCTCCACTTAAAGAAATCCCAATCCCTCCGAGCTACACGCTCTAGGGACCTTAACCTTGTCACCACAATAAACAGAACATGCCGGAGGGATAGATTCCCGTCCCAGAGACTTCCCATACTCTGGAATAAGCTACCTATCTATATCAAATAAAGTTCCTCATTAGCACTCTTCAAGAAAAATCTTGATGATTGGATGGGAAATAAGAAATTCACCCCAGGGATCTGCTCAACAGTGGGACAGGAAAATAATTTTCTTGGGTGGCAAAAGTCAGGGTACCTTTTTGGCTGGGCTTGCATAGGCCCTAGGGTTGATAACCTAGTACCTACCCATGAACCTATGAATTCACTTGATGAAATGGCTTAGCTTACATATGTTTAATTAGTAACTTTTTTCATGTTATTAAACATAAAGAAAAGATGGGGCTAGATTCCAAAAGAAAGTTGAGATAATTGTAGCATGCCAAAATAGGTCATCCGTGAAATAAGGGTGCAAAAAATTCCAAAACATCAACAAATACAGCATATATTATAAGGAGGATAGCATGTAATTGTGAAATCCGCCAGTGCATGCCTGATTCTGAAAGACAGCATACATGCTGCATGGAAATAAAAAGTGAAGAATGGTTTTGGTGGGACATGCCATTATTTTTCTGTAGACAAATAGCAAAGGCTGTTCTTTACAGTGATGTTTTTTTTGTTTACCTTGTGGATTCTGCAGCATTTATCAGGCATACATATTATGCAAATAATGACTAGAAGTGGGCAGGAGGTATTGCATTTGATGTTAGTGGAGGACCTGCAAATCCATCCTATTCCTAGGAAAAAAAATCAGCATAATAGTGAGCCAGGATTCAGGTCAGAGATCTCTCTGACCAGGAAATTGTAGTTACAGACTACACAGAGAGCTGCTGCAGGCTGTATATAGGATGTATGCAGCCCACATGTCCTGGTACAGTCTGTGAGAAAACCCAGTTCCAGTAGAAACTACGTAATGCCTGACCCTTGGTATAATGACCTCTGGGACATTCCAGCTGTGCATGACTGATTCTGTACAGGTGTCCAGGAAGCTACTAGTTGCATTTTAAGACAGTTCCTGTTCCCAAATACACCACAGGAATCACAGACTGCCTTGGAATGCTTATATGTCATAACTAACTTTCCCAAACCCTTGGTTCAATTGATTGCAGCAATGCACCAATAAAAATGCAAGTGATTTAGATACAGAACTTTATTACAACCACAAGAGATGGCTCTTGTTCAGTTGTCATGTTTTGCCATTTGACAGTAATTACCTGGTCTGTCATCATCTGAGGATGCACCATAACTCCTAGAAGGTTGTATAGCTGTAATAAACATGTCTTTAAGTTAAGTAAAATATGAAAAATATCATTGCCTGCGTACCTCAGCTGACTAATATTATAAAATATAATACGTCTGCACATGAAACCCTATGAGTTCTGGGCTGCTATGATGAAATGCTTGTACTACTGCACAGTTATACCAAGGAGATGGCTACTCAGTGATGATGAGGCTGAGCACCAGTTGAGTGAATAAGGAGATCATGCACCTGCTTCCTGTGTGTGTTGCACCAGGTGCCAGCATGTGAGATCCTGAAAGAGAGCCTTTCTGATGATCAATGTGTGGGAGACAATTACCCTTGACAGAAGTTTGGGGATTTCCCAGACTGCTGTCCAGATATACCACCAATATGATGACCTGCATCAATGTACACCTGAGATCCTGTGGGATTGGCTTGAGAAAGTTCACACGACACTTTCGGAGAACTACAAAGTATTACTCCCCCACCCTAACACCACACTGCCAGTGAACTACCAAGTATGACTGCCTGCACCCTAACACCTCAGCAGTTTGTATTGCTACACATGCTTGCTTAAGTACTGTGATAAATATTTCATTCATATGTATGTATCTGTTTCCCTGTTTTGCACAACATTTCATCAAGTTGTGGTTAACAGTAACATAATAAAATAAGTAAAATGAGACTATACAATAAGTAGATGGCTATGCAGTATACATGTGTGAAACTTCAATATATTGCTACAAAATTGATATAATATTTAGAAGATCGCATTCATGTTTTATCATTTCATAAAGTATCATTGTAGTAAAATGTACACATGACATGACAAATGCTCCTGTGCCTGTCATTTGCATTTGAAACATAGGCTGCATATGCTCAACATGTGGATGATGCTCTTTAGATTGTAGCCTTTGCCTGTTACAATCTGCTGAGATTTAAATGTGTAAATCAAATGGCTGATATTTCCCCTAGGAGTATATTACATTATGCCCTCAGTTCTAATTGTAAATGTAACCAGAGTTCCACTTCAGAGTTGTACAAGAAACTGTAGTCATGCCAAATAATTATAATAGCAGCTTGGAAATATTTGTCTACATTTCACAAAATTACATCTTTTTGTGCTTAATGATCACAGAGTAAAGCATGCAAACTGTAAGTGCAGAAAGTAGTTATGACAACTATCCTACCTGAATTGTGCTACCACAATGTATTTCCTTACTCATGTATTTGAGATCATCGCAGTCCAATGTCTTTCAGTATACATTGCACATTTCTTAATCTTGACAATATTGCTCATTAAATGTCTGTAGATGTAATAGATGTAACTGTGCGTACACCATGGTAAGAAAATGTCAACTGCATACACTTTACACGAGTGAGACAGTTCAGATTTTACTTGTCCACAACAGCCCGTAAATCTATCTGTGAATTATTTATAAGTCTGCAACAGTATTCTGTGATTTCTTTATATTGTATATTGCAGGACTATAGTAAGATATATTTCTATCCATGAATGTGAAATACAAAGTACATATATACTCTGTCCATGAATGTGAAATACAAAGTACATATATACTCTGCTCATGCATGACCCAGTTAAAATTGTAGCCAAGATCTCTGTTTGAATACAAATGTTTGCATAAATATTGTTATTGAATAGATAGATAGACAGATAGTTAGATTAGATAGATAGATAGATAGATAGATAGATAGATAGATAGATAGATAGACAGACAGATAGATAGATAGATAGATAGATAGATAGATAGATAGATAGATAGATAGATAGATAGATAGATAGGCAGATAGATAGATAGATAGATAGATAGATAGATAGATAGATAGATAGACAGATAGATAGATAGATAGATAGATAGATAGATAGATAGATAGATAGATAGATAGATAGATAGATAGACAGACAGACATACAGATATATAGATAGATATATAGACAGACAGACAGATAGATAGATAGATAGATAGATAGATAGATAGATAGATAGATAGATAGATAGATAGATAGATAGATAGATAGATAGACAGATAGATAGACAGATAGATAGATAGATAGATAGATAGATAGATAGATAGATAGATAGATAGATATACAAACTACAGTGAAAATGTGTATTTCATCAGTAACAAAGTTACTGGATGAGACTTTTTAAAATCAGGAAAAAAAATCAGGAACTGTAGACAAGCTCAGTTGAAACTTTAAAGTACTCAAGCTCTTATAACCTGTTTAGCAATCAATAGTTCTTTGTCAAAAAAAAAGATAATAAATAGAAAAGCACTTTTGCTCTTAACCAGGCTTCATTAGATCTAACTCTATTTTATATAACTTGCAGTATTTATATGGCTTAATACAGAATTCATTGCCGATTCACTCAAACTTGGATCTGCTTGTATGCTACAGGCTGTTTGGTCAAGCTACAAAAGGATAGGTCTCATCTTTTATACCTGTTCTGCATTTCTGCTCCTACTGGTAGCAAATAGGTTATTATATTATGTGCTTTTATTCCTGTCCTATGTGGCTAGTGCCTAAATTAATACAAACACTTTATATAACTTTTGTCACTGGGTATGCGCATCCATTAGTAATTTATCTTAACTGTGATGTGATAAATTGATGTTATTTGCTATATGTGAGAGAAATATGTATTCACATATATAGTAAAAAGTATTCATATATGTATTAGCATTATGCTTGCTGCATTAGGAGCCTAAAATGGTTAAAACATTTATTCTGCTACAGGCTTGAAAATAATTGCATGTACTTTCTGACTTTGCTTCTTGTCAGCTCAGTGAATGACCTTGTTCATACACTGAGAAACAGATGATTTTGCTAACGTTAGGAAAAGGAACAATACAGTATTCTGAAATGTTATTAGACTTAAGCAAATAACCTTGTTCATACTGCAGCTGTAGATAAGATTATAGGCTGAAATCAGAATATGCTTTATGCTCAAAGCAGGAAAGAATCACTAATTGCAACATTGAAATATGAGTGAATTGTTACAGACCGGCAGTTAGTGAGGCCACGTTGATATCTTAGGAAATTTTCACATGGGAAGTTTATACTATCTATATCAGCAGAAAAACTTAGTAAACACCTGTCTTAGAACAATGCTAAGAGTTGTATTTTATTACGTCAGCTTAGAGGGCAATGGCTTACAAAACAGTATAATAATGAAGTATTTCCTGTATAATGTCAGACAAACTTCTGAACTGCATTTTTTCTCCTTATACAAGAATAAAGGAACATTAACTGAACTTTGGCTGCATTGATGTTTGATTTTTCCTTTGACACTATACTTTAAATGGACAACAAGAAATGACAAATGTGAGAATCAGCCATATTATATCTCTTAAGCATTCGACTGTTGTGATCATAATTGCAGCTAGTTAGGACAATGCTGAGATCTCTAGAGTTGACCCAATGACTGGGAACACCTACCTTGACATCACTTATATCAGGTAATGTACGACCGTTCCCATGAAAGAATGAATATAACTATGTTGTGATATATTAATTAGAAGTGAGTGGCAAGAGCCATGAAAATGAATATATATATATATCTATATATATATATATATATATATATATATATATATATATATATATATATATACATATAAATATATATATATATATATATATATATATATATATATATATATATATATATATATATTTATAGTTCTACTGTTATTCATTGAATTTACAGTTTATTGAATTGCAAATACATGACTCCACTTACCCGAATCCTCACTTGTTCGAAACTGCACTTTTCCAACATTCATTTTTTTAACAGAGGTAGTCTACTGCTGGTAGTGCGAGAAGTACATGTATTAAGCCTTTATGTTATTTCTCATACTTTGTAGTAATTGTGAAGCTTGATGCATGAGATGTTAGTGTCAGCAATGTTCTTTATACGGTACATTACAGCGGTTGTAGCTTTTATATGGAGATTGCATTACAGTAAGGATAGGGAAATTTACCCTTGCTGTCATTGTAATGCAATCTTTGGGCTTGCCCCCCTGCAATAATATCAGAGAATGTTTTTTTTTTTTTTTGACGTGATTGTTTTTTTCTGGGATGTGTAGTTTGGAAAAGTGCAGTTTCGAACAAGTGAGGTTTCGGGTAAGTGGAGTCGTGTATCTACGATTTGATAAAAATGCAAATTTAATGATAAAAAGTAGACACACACACACACACACACACACACACACACACACACACACACACACACACACACACACATATATATATATATAGTCTAACATGAAATGGAATAGGTTAATTCAAGCACAAAATTGGCCTGCAAGGGCATCAAGTCTAGTACTTACATATGAACCTCTCATGAACCTCTCTCTGTATATATATATATATATATATATATATATATATATATATATATATAGATAGATAGATACACACACACATACAGTGAGTTGTATAATAATATTACATAGGAAGCCTGTCTGACCTATTGCCCCAAGCAGAATTTCACCTTTGATGCTAGATGAAGGAAGCCTGTGGATTCTATCCTCCCTCCTAGCATATGGATTACTTTTTCCATTACTGACACTGCAGTGCAGCTTGTGGGGTTGCTGCACCCCCAAGTATGACACTCTTCAGATGAAATGATAAAGTGAGGCCTGATTTGGTGGTATCTTAGCTATACAATATACCACACAACAGGGGAACTTTATTAACCATAGGTCTATATACACAACACTTTTAAGTTATAATAATTCAAGCAAGAAAACAGTGAAGTAACAAAGAAATAAACAAACAAAAAACAGCCCTGAGATAAATATTACTTGCAAAACAGAAAAAAATGTGTTTTAAACTACAAGACAAGCACATATATTACATTTTTATCATTTCACCTCTGCCATTTTTTACCACTGCCATAATCTCATTTTTTTTTCAAAGTAAAGCACACTTCTATAAAGTGTTATATAACTTATTCCTCACATCTATTTAAGCAGAAAATTCACATGACACTTGCTAATAAATTTTCAATCATTTCTATATCATCTGTATTTTCCAAAATATATTCTCCATACATCAATAGATGATGTCTTCTAATACCTCGATTACTATAAAATTATTAATTTCAAATACCACCCTTGGTGTCCTCAGAAAAGAGCCTGATGGCCTATCGGGGTTAACATGGACCAAACAAACATAGATAAGTATGACTATATACACACACACACATATATATATATATATATATATATATATATATATATATATATATATGTATATATATGTATAAAAAAATATATATATATATATATATATGTATATATATATGCATGTCTGTGCATGAAGATATATATGAGGATGTGTGTGTATGCATGTGTGTATCTATTTATCTATATCTATATGTGTGTGTGTGTGTGTGTGTGTGTGTGTGTGTGTGTGTGTGTGTGTGTGTGTGTGTGTGCCTGTGATATGTGTGTTTGTCTGTATATGAGTGAGCATAGTTGTTTTTACTGTGAAGTACACACTGATATCATGTGTGCCATTTGTTCACACATTTAATTGCTGGCATTGCTCATGACTCATACATTTTAAATTGTCTCACTTTAACATCACCATTACTATCTTAATTCACAAGTGTGTTACGCATGACACATATACAAGCATTCATTTCAAGATTACCTTACAAAACAAAAAGGGTAATTTTACTTGATATGTGTCATCAGAAGGAGCAAAGATACTTCAGAATATTCTGCATATCACAGCGGCATATTCATAGCTGAAATGCTTTTATATTAATTCACCTAATTAACCAGATGAGTAAGATTATATACCTGTTGTGTATCCTGCCATTTTTTTGTATTATCATTTTGTGATATTACGTAGTTGCTAACAGACTGCATAATAGTGGCATGTGTGACTGCATCCCAATCAAGGCCTGCAGTTGCAGCCCAAAGCATCGAACAGCTACCTGTTGAGAACTGACTGCCTATGTATGTTCACTGATATTATACTGTAAATGATTGTTTGGTAATTACTGTTATGTGACCACAGTGTGTCTTGTAAGAGTCACACCATAGCACTTTGATAAATATCTGAATATGTGTTGAGATACAGTAGTCTTTTGAGAACATAGTCATTAAAGTATTTGTTTTCCTCTCTCCACACAGCCAAGATGGAGCTAGCATTCAGGCATCAAACAGTGATGTCAGATGCATTATCTGCAACAGTAGGAGAGGTGCAGAGGTATGATTAAATTTAAATGGATTCTCATAACAGTTTAATACATTTAACAAATATGTTCATTCACTGACATAGTGATTTTCATTTCAGAGATATCAATAGTAGGAAATGTATGGTGATACCTCTATGTATCAATACATGTGGAAAAGTTAATTATATGTGTATGGGAGACATTTGTATCTTCAGATTAAGACTGCCTTTCACTTATGTGTGATGTATTATATTATGTAAAAATATTGTTGTCTATATTCCCATAGCCATAAATTGATACTGCACACATTTATATAATGGACATAGTTATAAACATTTATCTATAGCATATGCATGCTTTTGAAGCTTTCTGTGTAATTATTGGATGATGCTTTTGTCAATCAATGCAGGTTCATAGGTAAGTACTAGGCTAGTTGCACTTGTGGGTCATTTTAAGCCTATCCAATTTCACTCAAAGGTGAGAATCAAACTTTGTATTTTGTACCTGTGAGGTAAACTACCTTAACCATTATGCTGCCCCCAACCCTTTAAGCTCCTTACTATTTGTCCATTGTTTTGAGCTCCCACATAAATAGCTGTAATGAATCTATTTGTACTGATGTTGCTGCACAGCATGTGTGCTTATGAAGGGAGTGCTTTCCTTATCAGTGCTGTCAGGGACTTTCTGGGATTTGAGGATGTCTAGTTAGCTATGCAGGGGATAATAACACTACTACATGTAGTCTTACCTGCAGCAAGTACATCTCACAGTAATGTTGTACACAGTGTGCATGCTAACATGGACTGTCAACACAGACATAACCACTGCTCTGGTAGGTGACATTTGGGGTTATGGAAATGGAGGAAATACCTACAGTACTGTGTGGGGTTATGGAAATGGAGGAAATACCTACAGTACTGTGTGGGGTTATGGAAATGGAGGAAATACCTACAGTACAGTCTGTATATAATTACTGGTTGCAGTGTGCATGTATTTATTGAAGATGTTGTACTTATGGGACATGGGTAGTTCTTGTCTGTTGCAAGAATGAATTTCATTGTCCTCATCCACATGTACCTCTACATCAAACACTAATACTGTACCCATTCAGAAACTCAGAGTATGTCATATGCTATGTAGCATTAATGTTAACTTTTTATACTGAAGTGCTTAGCCCATGTAAGCTCTCCTGCAATGACCTGTATGTCTACACAGATTTTCAGTGCATTTTCAAGGAATTGTGAGCTTCCAGGGAAGAGAAGCTTACTGCTGCTCATGCTAAGTCTGTTTTCAATGTGCAACTGCTTTGTTTACCACATTATCAGCATTATTATGCTCTAGATTTTGAAAGGTGTATTAGTAGAACAGCAGGTGACATACTTGCTTGTTGATGCAGAAAGTTATGGGTTCTACTCCCACAGCATGTAGTTGCTGATAGTGTGTTGTACTTTAAGGGGAGGTTCAGATGCTGCAGTCCTGAGTGTGTCTTCTTTTGGATGAGATAGCTAGTAACTAAACTTGTTGTCAGTTTGCCATTCATTCCTTATTGTAATATTACTAGCTTATCAATTTCTTTTTAAGTAACACAGGCAAATTATTCTTCAAGAGCAGCAGGCACTAAATTTTTAAATGAAATACTGAAATATAAAGTTGTTTACTAGCAGCAACATATTCATTAGTTACAAATCTCTTTAATGTGGAATTATTCAAATGACTTTTGCTTCTGTAGAGATTGTGCATATTAACTGATATTGGTGGATTGTATTGACAGAAGTTTCAGTGGCCTTTTATTTTGAAATGTTCCGAAATGAGCAGTTTTGTTATTATTGGTTCATATGTTTTGTTTCATTGCTTGCTGGAAAAAAACATTCAAAATTACAAATTTAAAACTCACTCTTACAAGTAGTGCTGTATTATTCAAGTAACATAATTTAATACAACAATGAAGGTGAATCAAAAAGCAGGTTCAAGCACCTAGACAGTGAGACATTTCCTGCTGGTATATTTGGCTGGGGACATATGGCTGAAGTGGCATTCAGCTGCATAGTAATATGACTCTTACAAGTTCCCTGTGGGCAAAGAGAAGCACACACTTTAATAATGAAGTGTATGGGGGCAGAAGAAGTAATGAGTGTTGTGCTGCAACTACAACATCAAGGAGTGTCCTACAGTGCAGAGGAAATCATGTATGCTTCTGTATGCTCCAGTATCCCCCAGTATGCATTTTAGGTAATGTTCCCTATATACTATGAAGGAGGTAGTGACAAATATATACCAATTATAAAGACATTGCCGATTGTGCACTGCATTTTTACTGACACTTACATGCCCTCTGGCCAGCCTGCTGCTGATTCCTGCCATACTGCATGCTGTCTCATGTTGCCTTGGGGACCATGGGCATTATTTTCCCCCTATATATTGGGTTATTGAATTTGTGGGCATGGCACTACATTTTTGTCTTTGCCTAGAAGGAAGTCACAACAGCAATATTTCTCTGCAGCTGAATGTCACTTCAGCCATGTGTCCCCAACCAAAAGTACCCCAGGGAAATGTCTCACTGCCTAGGCACCTGAACCCCAAAAACACATGCATGCATGCATGGTCCTAAAAATGTGTGCAAGGGGCCTGTGGACTGAAAGCAGCCCAAAGGTAAACTTTATCCACCGCTGTACAGATGCATTTTCTTTGAATGTGTGATTCAATAAAGTTTTAATGAATATGAGTTTTAAGGGCAGAGAAGTTTACTATTAATACTACATTTGTTTTCATTGTGGAACTATATTATTTTGTTTAGCGAATGTCTATCAGTGTTTGTGCTATACAATTTGAAATACATTTTAAATTAAACCAAATATCTGTAATCACTGTACAAGTCAAGAGGCAAATAGTATACACACACACACACACACACACACACACACACACACACACACACACACACACACACACACACACACACACACGCACACACTCGTTTGAAAAGTGATTAATGGTAACTGAGGAGAAATAGCCAAGTAATGGGACACTGGAATGGCTGCAGGCAGGTGTGGGGGGACTGCTTTGTGAGTGGGGAGAGGGCCCAATCCATTACCCTGCCTATGACTCCATTCTGACCATGATTTGGGTCTGTGTCTACAAAATACAGGTACAAGAATGGCCAAGGACATTTTGCTCTGTACATAGAAGAGAGTGAATACTTGACTAACAACCACACACTGACATATTTTAGTGCCGATTATTGTAGGGAGTAATGCCTTGGTCATTGTGCTATGGGCTATCTCACCTATTAGTGTCTGTTCATTGTGCTACATTCACTGTCTGTGTCATACTTGCTGTTATTGATATTTCTAGTATATAAGAAATGCAGCTGCATTTTCCAGGCCATATTTCACAGTATAATATTAGATATACATTATTAGTCATACGTATATATTAGCAGCTTATAATAACCTGTTACATGGTTATTTCATCTGTCATACTCCCAACAGTGTATGCAGATGTTACATGTGCGCAGACATCATAAATGTTTGGTTATACATTGTAATAATCACAGCTGGCATTTCACAGATACTGTAAACCATCTTACATTGATATATGCAAAACGGAGGTGCTAAACCAACATTATTGCTAACGGAAACATCATCAACACTGTAAGGACTACAGTGTATGCACTTCCATTGTCACAGTTGCTGTTTTACACCCAATGTTGTGCTTCAGAAGGGACTTAGCAGCAGTCTTCCTACAACATTACAGGGCATGGCAAGATGACAGTGTATGTCAGTCATTCCTGTATCATGACTTTTTAGGGGAATATTGTTATGCTATTACATATATGATGTCAGGTTATACTATGAGTCATTGGGATAAACTATTCAATGAGCATGCCATTGGCACAGACAGTGCTTATTGCAGTTTACGTTGTAAGAGTTGCACTTCATTGCACATGCTAGTGAGTGAATCATTCTCCATTTGTGTGTTGCAGGTATATGTTTTCCCATGGGCTCCAAAGTCATGGCCTCATGAATATATGGCTGTCATGCAATTAAAGTGTAACATGTTTTATGTTAAAAAAAAACAAGTAATCTCCATGGTATCCCCAGAGTCTCAAAACAACCCACTAAACAAGTGTAGAAACTTCTCTGTGTGGAAGATTTTCAGTCCATAAGTTAATCACTGTATATTAATCAGATCAGACAAAAGTAGTAGAAGTAGCGAACTTAAACTCGTCTTAAGTAAAAAAAAAAAAAAAAATATATATATATATATATATATATATATATATATATATATATATAATTGTACAGAATTACTAAGTATACAAAAGTAATCCAAGCAAGGCAGGCAGTCTATTTCCAGTCAAAAATCCTTTACTAAGTACACAGACAAGCGATCCAAGTAAAACAAAAATAGAGTAATAGTTTCCTCACAAGCTTTCTAAATATATATATATATACTTTTTATCAGGCAAAGGAGTGGTTTATTGTGCTGTAAAACAAAGTGTTATTGGTACACATGTCAAATTCACATCCCTTCCCCCATCAGTGTGACATTCGAGCTGGTCCTGCCTACTTAGCAGCTGTAATAATAATATAACCCGTATGTACTTTAAATATAATTTATAATGATGTGGTACCTCTTATTTAACCAGATTATTAAGTAGATCATTAAGTCTGTGATTTTACCCAAGACAATATAATACATGGCTGTTAATATATCAACCTTAGTCCATTTGGCAATCAAAAAATATATATAAATATATACATATGCACTTTGCATGTAAAAAATAAATTGTAAAAATCATATTCTATTTTCATAACCTATTGTTAACAAAGATCACTTTTGTCCTTCTAGACTTCCTCAGGTCTGTTTTATGTTACTGATATACCTATTTTTGCACAGGCAATTGCATAGATGATTAACAGGAGTATGCATGTACACTTGCTAAAAATGAAGCAAAACATAAATGCATATTTTTTATAGTAACATTGCATTGCATTGTAGTATATAATAACAGTATTGAACTGCATGTTGTATATGTTGTAATTATTTGCTATTTTGTTTTATAGAAGAATCCACTGATAAAGCTCTGATGCTGTATATTGGCACCACCATCAATTGAGGAGTGTGAGATAGAGGAGGAAAAGGGATCAGCTGCCATTGCACCACCAGCCCTAGCTGCACTGCCCTGCACATACTACTATTTTGGCCAACCCATTACCATGGACAAAGCATTCCAGAACTAGAACATGGATGTTACCATAGACATGCTGCATGAGCTGATCCAGGACATGATACAGAACACCTTGATTTAGATTACCTGCACAATGTATTAGACATTTAGATATATGGTTTCAGACATCATCCATGAACTTCAGCCCCATAAGAATGGTTCCTCAGTCACATGGCTGTGCCCTGTATGCTTCTTCTATCTTTGCTGTGACCAGTGTATGAATACCACATATGTATATACTATCTATAACAGAAGGCATGTTTTTTCATTGTTCACAGACATGTACTATTATATCAAAATCATACTTACAGTGTAATACTACAGAAAATAACAAAGGATTTCAGGTAGTACCATTTTTGCCCTATGATCTGTTTGTCTGTTTTTTCTTTTTTTACATTGTGTGTTCATTGAGACACAGTACAGCATTGCTCATAATATTGTACTTGACCTGTGTACTGGATAACACAGTGTTATTGAGTATCACTTACCTTGCATTTATTCAGTAATGTCATTTTTTCTGTGACACACTCAGCACAGACAGCCAGTAAGATATATTGACAGGGATGCTGTAATGGCTTTGTTTATGGTGATATTTTGTTAACTGTTATGCATGTCTCTTCACCACAAAGCATGCAATGGGGCCACAGCATTTTATATATCTACCACTCCTTTTCTAATATACTTTATTATATGTATGAGGCTCACATGTACCATATGTGTAACATAAGTAGTATGGAGAATGACTGTGCCATTCCAGTGATGTACATATGTGGTCCATCACTGCAGTGCTTCTCAATGTGCAGGCTACCTCATAATATTATACTGTATGCCCTTACCACCAGATTGGAAACCTGCCACTGTCATCTCCTTGCACAAAGGTGTGCCACTGCGGCCCCTCAAAACTATCACCCCATTAGCTTGACAAGTCTGATCTGTAAAGCCATGGAGCATATTATTATGGACCTCATAAACAAGGACATAGAGAATCTCCAAGCACTTGACCCCACCCAGTTCACATTCATCAAGGGCTATGATCCTCTGTGGGTTTCCTAACATTTTGTCTCCCACATGGCTTGTCGATGTCATCTACTATAAGTTCACCTGTAGTCATACAAAAGTCCGACTTGTGCTGCGGTGCCTGTGTAAAGTACTTTGTTCTGTAGTCTGTGAACTTAGGGGATTTATTCTCACTGCATTCAACTCTGTGTGTGTGTGTGTGTGTGTGTGTGTGTGTGTGTGTGTGTGTGTGTGTGTGTGTGTGTGTGTGTGTGTGTGTGTGTGTGTGTGTGTGTGCGATCTCTTGCTTCACATTACAGAGAGCATTTTACACCAGCATGTGGGACACTGTTATATTCTCCTTAACACACACACTGCTGATGTCATCAGCTATAAAATGCTGTCTGAGACACACCAAGTTGGACTTGAATTGTGGTGCTTGCAAAGTACTGTGTTCTGTAGTCTGTGTGCTTAGATAGGTAAGGGTTCTATTCTCACTGCAGTCAACTGGTGTGAGCTGTTGCTTGACATTACAGAGACCATTTTAATCAGCATGTGAGACACTGTTATATTCTCCTCAAAAGACACTGCTGATATCATCAGCTATATCAGATTTTTGGATATGCAGTACACCCACCAGGGCAGGGTCAGACACTGGCCTGGAGGCCAGGCAGAAGTCACCTCATCCTATACAATAAAGATTACATTGACATGGATTTTAATATATCCAAATATATCATTGCGTGGTTTGTAGGCCCTGTGTTATCTTGCTGAGAAAGCCCTGTGTTCTCTCCAGCTGCTACATGTGTCTGGTGATGTACATGAAAAAAGAGCATTATACTCTATTAGTGTTATGATGAGGTTTGACTACAGTGCTATCATACAATTCTAAGATCTCAATATGATGTCTTGACTTATGATGTGCACAACATAGGCTTTCAATACCAGTGTGGACAATTGGTGGTCAAAGTTCTAAATGCTAACTACATGTGTTTCCAGTGCTTGTATCACTGGGATTCTGCATAGCAGGACTGTTGTCAATGCTGTGATTAACATGGAATTCCACTTTTCAGGTGGACAACATTACAAACACATATTTCTACATTTATTTGTAGATCATGTACCTTTGTCACCATTCAGTTGTGTGGTAGCTCCTCCTGCAGTATGTTATCATCATTGGTGAACTCAGTGATTGCACGCAATATGCAAGAATCAGCAAATTTGTTAAGCCAAAGGTCATATACTTTAGTCTGAACTGTTGAGAAATATAATTCAAAATGTGAAGGGCCAGGTACAGATTCCTGGGATTTGCCAGTGGTGACAGCTCTACTGGTACACATTGATTCACCAACTTTCACATGATGTGTTCTGTCGGTGAGAAAATTGGTTAGCCATCAACTGATGTAATGGTTAATCCCCAGCATGGAGTTTTTTTTCAGTGATACCTATGTGGGGATTGTGTCAAAACCCTATGCCAGATCGCAATAGGCAGTGTGCCCTGTCTTACCTTCATCCAGGCCTATCGCATGAAATCAATGGGTTGTGACAACATCACAGATCACCTATGGCATAATTCAGCACATTCACCTTCCTGATATGGTTGAATACACAGTTCGATACACCCTCCACATGGCCTATGTTCCCATACAAGGGTGTACATTAACATGCATCAACCTGAGTTGGAGGGACAGCACCTGATGTATGCATGTATAGAGAAATCCTGACTCTCCTCAACTGTGAGGTAGACCAACATGTTGTCACAGATCTCTTCTGCACATACACTAGTAATATACAAGGTATGTGCAACAGACCTGTGTAAGTAGTTAATGCTATATCAAGTCTGTTACATCTGATAGATGTCCTCAAAGAGGTCATAGAGGATATACGTGATGACAGTATCATCTTGTGGAACTTAACCAGGTCAAGGCATTTGACATACATCCACACTGAGGTATTTAATCAACACTGTCATATGTTGCCATAAAAAGCTATATCACCAAATGGGTAGACCAGTGTATGACATGTGGCATCTCATTATGTTGAAATGTGTGATGTGACCTATATGACAAGTTCAATAATCAGGTTGTACATCATGGGGTGTTTGCTAGGCCCTTTCCTGCCCATTAGTTAAGTGATGGACATTGCAGATGACATGTACATGTTGTGTCCAAACAGCTGCCGGAGGGACTACAGATTGTGGGCAATTTGACTCCAACTGTGATATTAGTATAATACAGACAGTATCAACACATACCAAAACCTGCTGCCACAGCCATGACAACACCTGCATTGACAAGAAACATGGAGGGATTTGTTGAATCAGGAAACAAACATACCACCCAAGTATAATGTGGATATCACACCATATAATCAGATCAATAGGTATGTGACCCATGTCCTGAAGTAGATGGTAAGTGGTACACCCATCAGCATGTGACCACAGTGCTGACTACTCCCTTGAATGTAACACAAGTACTGGTTTATGTAAAGGACATCCACATCAGAGGCCATAATACCTTCATGGTTCCCAGTCTTCATCATACCAATAACTGTGTACAATGCACCTTTCTTCATGTACCTCCCTACACATGTTCCATGATGTGTAACTGAAGTGTACCACCTTTGTCATAGTGAGCTGTCACACAGCTTATTGACCATGCCTAGGTATTCTTTCTGTGGAATATACATGACTGTCTGATGGTGCAGAACACCATTCAAGTTGTTACACCAAATGCATGTGTGCAACCTTTTCTGCTTATGCATGCACTACATACAGAGGTGTTTGATAACATCAGTGGCATGTATATCATCCATGACAGTTTGGATTGTGCTATATATATATATATATATATATATATATATATATATATATATATATATTTGATTTTTTTTTTTTAATGGCTCTACTTCTGCAGACCGAAATTACACTTTACCGAGATTGAAATCAGGGAGATAAATCTGCTGAAATTGCAGTTTAATGAAACTATAATAGCTATTTGTTGAGAGAGGATGGAAAAACATGCAGTGCAGACATGTAAAATTCTTGTGCACAATACAGTAATGAATAACAGAGGTCACTCTGTCACATTCATTGGTGGGTCACTATTCTTTAATTCATCAGTGTTGCACCAAAATGGAAAGACATGCAAACACACTGCTGCACTTGTCAGAAGCTAATATGTGTGGCACAACATTTCTACCCATGTCATAGAAGGGTCCCTAAGAACAGAGATGTGCAGAACTATAAAATCATTTGAAGATGTGACAAAAGGACATTTGCAATGTATGTGCACAGTACAAACCAAGAGCATCTGTGAGTGTGTCATCCAAATGCTCTTCATAGGATCATAAAATCATAAGAGGTTACTAGGCTAATGGCCTTGCGGCCCTTACAAGCCTAGCCAGGAGTTTATCCCAAAAAGAAACCTCAGTTAGCACCTGTTGCCCCTGTGAATGAGAGACACAGGTGTAACCCCAGGGACAAATTTGTGGTTTCCTATCCACTCATCAAGGTTGAAGAGGGTCAGTGAGGTACTCTGACATGTATGGGGAGTCTATTCCAGAGATGGGGTGGCCTCTGGGAAACAAACCTGTCTCTCCCACAGGTTTTGTTAATGTCGCATATTAGATTTAGGCCTTTCAGTCGGGTAATGTGCGAGGAGTTAGAATTATGGATATGGAGCATCTCCAGTGGGACAGGGTCTGACATTGCCTTGTGGGTGAGACACAGATCCCCTCTGAGCAATCTGTATGATACCGAGTAGAGTGATAGTAATTTGAGTCTATCCACATAAGACAGGTGGTGGAGGCCATAGATTCTCTTCGTGAGGTATTCTGTGGCCTTTCTAGTTGGTGCAGGTGTTTGGAGGGGTGCATACCAAATGGGGCATTGTACTCAATTATTGGCCTAATGAGGAGGCTACGTAGGAGGCTATTCTATGGTGTTTAGAAGCCTAGCTGTGTAAAAACACAAGTATCCTTTTTGATCATAGTTGGATGGTTGTTGTTAGCAGAGCGATTTTGTGAGTAGCAGCAAATGGCCCTGTCCATGAGGGACATAGGTGCCATCCCAGAGGTGACTTTACAATCACCCAACCAGTAGTCAGGATTGAATTTGAACAGAATCATTGATGAGCACTGATTCACATGCAGTGGGAGCTTATCAAAGAGGAGTGTTGGTCTTTGGGGAATATATCTTTCTCACCAGCATGTTCTGTTTATGTCACAGACTAGGTTGAGAACCCTGTGTCGTTATTCTTGTCCCATTTGATTTGCAGATGTGCAGGATTTCCATTAGGGCAGGGTCTAAGACTGTACTGTAGGGCAAGCATAGGTCACCTCTCAGCAGCCTGCATGATACTGAGTACACTGACAGGTCTTTCAGTCTTTCCATGTATGTCATGTTTGGTGGCTCTAGAGTCTCCCTGCCACAACCCTGTGTTTTCCTCAATTGCTGCAAGTGTTTGGTGAGGTATAGACAGAAGGGAGCATTGTACTCAGTTAGTGGTCTTACAAGGTAGAGTACAGCAGAGATATGACCACCCTGGTCTTGGATGTGATGTCCATATGTATGATGTGAGCAATGCAGAATGTGTGTGTCACCACTATGGACACATAGTGATGATAGTGTGGAGTGATATCAACATGTGTTCCCAAGTCTCACAACATTGTATTTAAGCTTAGAGGGGTCCTGTGTATATCATAATTAGCAGGGATACTTCATTGGCAAAGGAAACAGTGAGGCATTGGATGCTTTATGGTTCAGTCTGTGAGTTTGGCACCAATCATTTATGTGTGGCAGCCCCTTCCACGATATATTACCATCACTGGGAGACCCTATATTATTGCGTCCAGTTACCAGTCATCTGCAAACTGCCACATGCCATCTACCATTGCCTGCACTTAAGGGAAGTAGTTTGCAAACAGTTGAGAGCAAAGCACAGATCCCTGTGGTATTTTAATGGTAATTGGCTACTGGTGGAGGTGCATTCTCCAGCTTTGAGAGAGTGTGTGTGTTATGTCAGTGAGCCAGTTGCCTGTCCCTGTACTACTGTATGGCTTAATTTCCACGTAGGAGATCTTCACTATGACACATGAATAAGGGATAGTCAAAGGCCTTGGATAAGTCAACATAGGTGGTTTGTCCTGTTATCCCTCATGCAGATCTGTGTGGTCTCTATCCAAGAAGTCCACAAGGTTCAATAAGCAAGATCTACCCTTAACAAAACCAAAATGGATTGGGTCAAGTGTGTTGAAGGCCACCTATGCCCCTGTGGATATGGACCATGCTGATTCCTTCCCTAGCCTCACAGATGTATTTTTAGGCATATGGGTCAATAGTTTTAGTTCTGCATGTTACCAGATGTGCATTGCATAGCACATAACATTTGACATTACATTTTGTACTGTGGTTGATATATGTGTGAAGAAGTACTGAGACACCAGGGTTGCAGTGCTTGGGGGTGGCAACAGATGAATGTATTGTAAATATGTGACATAGTGTTAGATAGGGTCCTCAGTTTGTAATGTTTACACATGTAATTTCATGTGATACACAGGGATTGGGCAGTAAACAGCAGTAATACAGCATAATATGTACATTTTCATAGCACTGTGAGCAGTGGGTTTGCGTGATGGTTACCAAAGTGCATACACATGTGTGATATACGTTTGTGCATGGGTAACCAGTGCGCAAACCTGAGTCACATTACTAAAGTCTAACAGTTAGTTTTGAGTCTATTTAATAAACCTGCTGCTTAACTGACTCTGTGGCAGTACGTGTTGATGCAACGATACATTCCTTGTTGGGGCTAGATGGTACTGTGTTAGAATACGGGTGTATCTAATACATTGTCACCATAGCTAATATTTTTAAATATATGCCGTTCCCCATTGCTGCTCATTCGTGTGTGATGTACACCTTCATGCAAAAATGACTTAAAGAGGTGAAATGGGTAGATAAGACAGTGGTGAAAAGGGGTGCAAGCAGGGGGAAGAACAAAGGGGAAGCAAAGCAGGAGTGTGCAGGAGGGAGATAGGAAAGAAGTAGTCTAGTACTTACATATGAACCTCTCTCTGTGTATATACATATATATATATATATATATATATATATATATATATATATATATATATAGATACACACACATACAGTGACTTATATAATAATCTTACATAGGAAGCCTATATGACCTATTGCCCCAAGCAGAATTTCACCTTTGATGCTAGATGAAGGAAGCCTGTGGTTTCTATCCTCCCTCCTAGCATATGGATTACTTTTTCCATTACTGACACTGCAGTGCAGCTTGTGGGGTTGCTGCACCCCCAAGTGTGACACTCTTCAGGTGAAATGATAAAGTGAGGCCTGATTTGGTGGTATCTTAGCTATAGAATATGCCACACAGCAGGGGAACTTTATTAAACATATGTCTATATACACAACACTTTTAAGTTATAAGAATTCAAGAAAGAAAACAGTGAAGTAACAAACAAATAAACAAACAAACAAAAAACAGCCCTGAGATAAATATTACTTGCAAAACAGAAAAAAAATGTGTTTTAAACTACAAGACAAGCACATATATTACATTTTTATCATTTCACCTCCGCCATTTTTTGCCACAGCCACAATCTCATTTTTTTTCAAAATAAAGCACACTTCTATAAAGTGTTATATAACTTATTCCTCACATCTATTTAACCAGAAAATTCACATGATACTTGCTAATAATTTTTCAATCATTTCTATATCATCTGTATTTTCCAAAATATATTCTCCATATATCAATAGATGATGTCTTCTAATACCCCGATTACTATAAAACTATTAATTTCAAATACCACCCTTGGTGTCCTCAGAAAAGAGCCTGATGGCCTATCGGGGTTAACATGGGCCAAACAAACATAGATAAGTATGACTATATACACACACACATATACATATATATATATATATATATATATATATATATATATATATATGCATGTCTGTGCATGAAGATATATATGAGGATGTGTGTGTATGCATGTGTGTATCTATTTATCTATATCTATATTATGTGTGTGTGTGTGTGTGTGTGTGTGTGTGTGTGTGTGTGTGTGTGTGTGTGTGTGTGCCTGTGATATGTGTGTTTGTGTGTATATGAGTGAGCATAGTTGTTTTTACTGTGAAGTACACACTGATATCATGTGTGCCATTTGCTCACACATTTAATTGCTGGCATTGCTCATGACTCATACATTTTAAATTGTCTCACTTTAACATCACTATTACTATCTTAATTCACAAGTGTGTTACGCATGACACATATACAAGCATTCATTTCAGGATTACCTTACAAAACAAAAAGGGTAATTTTACTTGATATGTGTCATCAGAAGGAGCAAAGATACTTCAGAATATTCTGCATATCACAGCGGCATATTCATAGCTGAAATGCTTTTATATTAATTCACCTAATTAACCCGATGAGTAAGATTATATACCTGTTGTGTATCCTGCCATTTTTTTTGTATTATCATTTTGTGATATTACGTAGTTGCTAACAGACTGCATAATAGTGGCATGTGTAACTGCATCCCAGTCAAGGCCTGCAGTTGCAGCCCAAAGCATCGAACAGCTACCTGTTCAGAACTGACTGCCTATGTATGTTCACTGATATTATACTGTAAATGATTGTTTGGTAATTACTGTTATGTGACCACAGTGTGTCTTGTAAAAGTCATACCATAGCACTTTGATAAATATCTGAATATGTGTTAAGATACAGTAGTCTTTTGAGAACATAGTCATTAAAGTATTTGTTTTCCTCTCTCCACACAGCCAAGATGGAGCTAGCATTCAGGCATCAAACAGTGATGTCAGATGCATTATCTGCAACAGTAGGAGAGGTGCAGAGGTACGAGTAAATTTAAATGGATTCTCATAACAGTTTAATACATTTAACAAATATGTTCATTCACTGACAAACATAGTGATTTTCATTTCAGAGATATCAATAGTAGGAAATGTATGATGACACCTGTATGTATCAATACATATGGAAAAGTTAATTATATGTGTATAGGAAACATTTGTATCTTCAGATTACGACTGCCTTTCACTTATGTGTGATGTATTATATTATGTAAAAATATTGTTGTCTATATTCCCATAGCCATAAATTGATACTGCACACATTTATATAATGGACATAGTTATAAACATTTATCTATAGCATATGCATGCTTTTGAAGCTTTCTGTGTAATTATTGGATGATGCTTTTGTCAATCAATGCAGGTTCATAGGTAAGTACTAGGCTAGTTGCACTTGTGGGTCATTTTAAGCCTATCCAATTTCACTCAAGGGTGAGAATCAAACTTTGTATTTTGTACCTGTGAGGTAAACTACCTTAACCATTATGCTGCCCCCAACCCTTTAAGCTCCTTACTATTTGTCCATTGTTTTGAGCTCCCACATAAATAGCTGTAATGAATCTATTTGTACTGATGTTAATGCACAGCATGTGTGCTTATGAAGGGAGTGCTTTCCTTATCAGTGCTGTCAGGGACTTTCTGGGATTTGAGGATGTCTAGTTAGCTATGCAGGGGATAATAACACTACTACATGTAGTCTTACCTGCAGCAAGTACATCTCACAGTAATGTTGTACACAGTGTGCATGCTAACATGGACTGTCAACACAGACATAACCACTGCTCTGGTAGGTGACATTTGGGGTTATGGAAATGGAGGAAATACCTACAGTACTGTGTGGGGTTATGGAAATGGAGGAAATACCTACAGTACTGTGTGGGGTTATGGAAATGGAGGAAATACCTACAGTACTGTGTGGGGTTATGGAAATGGAGGAAATACCTACAGTACAGTCTGTATATAATTACTGGTTGCAGTGTGCATGTATTTATTGAAGATGTTGTACTTATGGGACATGGGTAGTTGCAAGAATGAATTTCATTGTCCTCATCCACATGTACCTCTACATCAAACACTAATACTGTACCCATTCAGAAACTCACAGAGTATGTCACATGCTATGTAGCATTAATGTTACTTTTTATACTGAAGTGCTTAGCCCATGTAAGCTCTCCTGCAATGACCTGTATGTCTACACAGATTTTCAGTGCATTTTCAAGGAATTGTGAGCTTCCAGGGAAGAGAAGCTTACCGCTGCTCATGCTAAGTCTGTTTTCAATGTGCAACTGTTTTGTTTACCACATTATCAGCATTATTATGCTCTAGATTTTGAAAGGTGTATTAGTAGAGCAGCAGGTGACATACTTGCTTGTTGATGCAGAAAGTTACGGGTTCTACTCCCACAGCATGTAGTTGCTGATAGTGTGTTGTACTTTAAGGGGAGGTTCAGATGCTGCAGTCCTGAGTGTGCCATCTTTTGGATGAGATACCTAGTAACTAAACTTGTTGTCAGTTTGCCATTCATTCCTTATTGTAATATTACTAGCTTACCAATTTCTTTTTAAGTAACACAGGCAAATTATACTTCAAGAGCAGCAGGCACTAAATTTGTAAATGAAATACTGAAATATAAAGTTGTTTACTAGCAGCAACATATTCATTAGTTTCAAATCTCTTTAATGTGGAATTATTCAGATGACTTTTACTTCTGTAGAGATTGTGCATATTAACTGATATTGGTGGATTGTAATGACAGAAGTTTCAGTGGCCTTTTATTTTGAAATGTTCTGAAATGAGCAGTTTTGTTATTATTGGTTCATATGTTTTGTTTCATTGCTTGCTGGAAAAAACATTCAAAATTACAAATTTAAAACACTCTTACAAGTGGTGCTGTATTATTCAAGTAACATAATTTAATACAACAATGAAGGTGAATCAAAAAGCAGGTTCAAGCACCTAGACAGTGAAACATTTCCCTCTGGTACATTTGGCTGGGGACATATGGCTGAAGTGGCATTCAGCTGCATAGTAATATGACTCTTACAAGTTCCCTGTGGGCAAAGAGAAGCACACACTTTAATAATGAAGTGTATGGGGGCAGAAGAAGTAATGAGTGTTGTGCTGCAACTACAACATCAAGGAGTGTCCTACAGTGCAGTGGACATCATGTATGCTACTGTATGCTCCAGTATCCTCCAGTATGCATTTTAGGTAATGTTCCCTATATACTATGAAGTAGGTAGTGACAAATATATACCAATTATAAAGACATTGCCCATTGTGCATTGCATTTTTACTGACACTTACATGCCCTCTGGCCAGCCTGCTTCTGATTCCTGCCATACTGCCTGCTGTCTCATGTTGCCTTGGGGACCATGGGCATTATTTTCCCCCTATATATTGGGTTATTGAAGTTGTGGGCATGACACTACATTTTTATCTTTTCCTACAAGGAAGTCACAACAGCAATATTTCTCTGCAGCTGAATGTCACTTCAGCCATGTGTCCCCAACCAAAAGTACCCCAGGGAAATGTCTCACTGCCTAGGCACCTGAACCCCAAAAACACATGCATGCATGCATGGTCCTAAAAATGCGTGCAAGGGGCCTGTGGACTGAAAGCAGCCCAAAGGTAAACTTTATCCACCACTGTGCAGATGCATTTTCTTTGAATGTGTGATTCAATAAAGTTTTAATGAATGTGAGTTTTAAGGGCAGAGAAGTTTACTATTAATACTAAGTTTGTTTTCATTGTGGAACTGTATTATTTTGTTTAGCGAATGTCTATCAGTGTTTGTGCTATACAATTTGAAATACATTTTAAATTAAACCAAATATCTGTAATCACTGTAGAAGTCAAGAGGCAAATAGTATACACACACACACACACACACACACACACACACACACACACACACACACACACACACACACACACACACACAAGTTTGAACAGTGATTAATGGTAACTGAGGAGAAATAGCCAAGTAATGGGACACTGGAATGGCTGCGGGCAGGTGTTGGGGGACTGCTTTGTGAGTGGGGAGAGGGCCCAATCCATTACCCTGCCTATGACTCCATTTTGTCCATGATTTGGGTCTGTGTCTACAAAATACAGGTACAAGAATGGCTAAGGACATTTTGCTCTGTACATAGAAGAGAGTGAATACTTGACTAACAACCACACACTGACATATTTTAGTGCCGATTATTGTAGGGAGTAATGCCTTGGTCATTGTGCTATGGGCTATCTCACCTATTAGTATCTGTTCATTGTGCTACATTCATTGTCTGTGTCATACTTGCTGTTATTGATATTGCTAGTATATAAGAAATGCAGCTGCATTTTCCAGGCCATATTTCACAGTATAATATTAGATATACATTATTAGTCATACGTATATATTAGCAGCTTATAATAACATGTTACATGGTTATTTCATCTGTCATACTCCCAACAGTGTATGCAGATGTTACATGTGCGCACACATCATACATGTTTGCTTATACATTGTAATAATCACAGCTGGCATTTCACAGATACTGTAAACCATCTTACATTGATATATGCAAAAACGGAGGTGCTAAACCAACGTTATTGCTAATGGTAACATCATCAACACTGTAAGGACTACAGTGTATGCACTTCCATTGTCACAGTTGATGTTTTACATCCAATGTTGTGCTTCAGAAGGGACTTAGCAGCAGTCTTCCTACAACAGTACAGGGCATGGCAAGATGACAGTGTATGTCAGTCATTCCTGTATCATGACTTTTTAGGGGAATATTGTTATGCTATTACATATTTGATGTCAGGTTATATTATGAGTCATTGGGATAAACTATTCAATGAGCTTGCCATTGGCACAGACAGTGCTTATTGCAGTTTAAGTTGTAAGAGTTGCACTTCATTGCACATGTTAGTGAGTGAATCATTCTCCATTTGTGTGTTGCAGGTATATGTTTTCCCATGGGCTTCAAACTCATGGCCTCATGGATATATGGCTGTCATGCAATTAAAGTGTGACATGTTTTATGTTAAAAAAACAAGTAATCTCCATGGTATTCCCATGTGTAGTGGGTCCAAAAACAAAACATTGTAAGAAACTTCTCTGTGTGGAAGATTTTCAGTCCATAAGTTAATCACTGTATATTAATCAGATCAGACAAAAGTAGTAGAAGTAGCGAACTTAAACTTGTCTTAAGTAAAAAAAAAAAAAATATATATATATATATATATATATATATATATATATATATATATATAAAATTGTACAGAATTATTAAGTATAAAAAAGTAATCCAAGCAAGGCAGGCAGTCTGTTTCCAGTCGAAAACCCTTTACTAAGTACACAGACAAGCGATCCAAGTAAAACAAAACTAGAGTAATAGTTTCCTTACAAGCTTTCTAAATATATATATATATATATGGTTCCCTATTAGAATCCCGAAACACTATAAGCCTGAAAGTCAAAATCCTGAAAACTAATGACTGAAAATGCAAAATCTCGAAAATGCAAAATCCTGAAAGTCAAAATCCTGAAAACACAAATACTGCAAATATGTCACTATAAAGACACTAATATCTACCAACTGACCCTGACCCTAACCCTAACCCTAAGGTCCGTCACTATCGCACACTCACCTGACCCGCGCCCTAACCCTAACTCACTTAAACCGCCACTAACCCCAATATTTGTCACTATTGCATACATGCCTAACCTGCACCCTAACCCTAACTCACTTATACCGCCCCTAACCCTAACATAAAACCAACCGCACTGAACCCAACGCATGACCTAACACCACAGGGCTAACAATAGCAAAGCCACAATGACGTCAGTATGTCCATTTTGTGTTTTCAGGATTTTGACTTTCAGGATTTTGCATTTTTAAGATTTTGCATTTTCAGTCATTAGTTTTCAGGATTTTGACTTTCAGGCTTATAGTGTTTCAGAATTCTAATAGGGAACCATATATATATATATATATATATATATATATATATATATATATATATATACTTTTTATCAGGCAAGGGAGTGGTTTATTGTGCTGTAAAACAAAGTGTTATTGGTACACTTGTTAAATTCACATCCCTTCCCCCATCAGTGTGACATTCGAGCTGGTCCTGCCTTACTTAGTAGCTGTCATAATAATATAACCCATATGTACTTCAAATACAATTTATAATGATGTGGTATCTCTTATTTAACCAGATTATTAAGTAGATCATTAAGTCTGTGATTTTACCCAAGACAATATACTACATGGCTGGAAATATATCAACCTTAGTCCATTTGGCAATCAAAAAATATATGTAAATATATACATATGCACTTTGCATGTAAAAAATAAATTGTAAAAATCATATTCTATTTTCGTAACCTATTGTTAAAAAGGACTGCTTTTGTCCTTCTAGAATTCCTCAGGTCTGTTTTATGCTACTGATATACCTATTTTTGCACAGACAATTGCAAAGATGACTAACAGGAGTATGCATGTACACTTGCTAAAAATGAAGCAAAACATAAATGCATATGTTTTATAGTAGCATTGCATTGCATTGCATTGTAGTATATAATAACAGTATTGCACTGCATGTTGTATATGTTGTACTTCTTTGCTATTTTGTTTTATAGAAGAATCCACTGATAAAGCTCTGATGCTGTATATTGGCACCACCATCAATTGAGGAGTGTGAGACAGAGGAGGAAAAGGGATCAGCTGCCATTGCACCACCAGTCCTAGCTGCACTGCCCTGCACATACTACTATTCTGGCCAACCCATTACCATGGACAAAGCATTCCAGAACTAGAACATGGACATTACCATAGACATGCTGCATGAGCTGATCCAGGACATGATACAGAACACCTTGATTTAGATTACCAGCACAATGTATTAGACATTTAGATATATGGTTTCAGATGTCATCCATGAACTTCAGCCCCACAAGAATGGTTCCTCAGACACATGACTGTGGGCCTGTATGCTTCTTCTATCTTTGCTGTGACCATTGTATGAATACCACATATTTATATACTATCTATAACAGAAGGCATGTTTTTTCATTGTTCACAGACATGTACTATTATATCAAAATCATACTTACAGTGTAATACTACAGAAAATTAACAAAGGATTTCAGGTAGCACCATTTCTTGCCCTATAATCTGTTTGTCTATTTTTTTCTTTTTTTACATTGTGTGTTCATTGAGACACAGTACAGTGTTGCTCATAATATTGTACTTGACCTGTATACCAGACAACACAGTGTCATTGAGTATCACTTACCTTGCATTTATTCAGTAATGTCATTTTTTCTGTGACACACTCAGCACAGACAGCCAGTAAGATATATTGACAGGGATGCTGTAATGGCTTTGTTTATGGTGATATTTTGTTATCTGTTATGCATGTCTCTTCACCACATAGCATGCAATGGGGCCACAGCATTTTATATATCTACCACTCCTTTTCTAATATACTTTATTATATGTATGAGGCTCACATGTACCATATGTGTAACATAAGTAGTATGGAGAATGACTGCCATTCCAGTGATGTGCATATGTGGTCCATCACTGCAGTGCTTCTCAATGTGCAGGCTACCTCATAATATTATACGGTATGCCCTTACCACTTTGGAATATAATATGAGCCTATCCATGCATGATACTGTGGAGGGTTATGACAGTAATATTAAACTCCATATTTTGAGTGAATGTGTGTGGTAGATTGCATGAACACCAGGACAGCATAGTACTGTTGTTCGTTAGATGGTTCATTTCAATCATTAAAGGTTAACCTTTGAATCACACTGTCATGGAAACCTGTACAGTGATCCATGCATGTGCCTCCTCTCAATTTTGACATCCATGTCTGTCGTTCATCAATGCACTTTGATATATTCCACAGATAAGGCCCTTCATGTGTCCTAGACAGTGTCACGTACCTAATGCATGTATTCCACATATAGGTATGTCTGTGTATGCTTGGGCAGATCACTTCTGGGTGATAGCTGAGTATCGTACTTGTACACATCACAGATATCCTCTAAAGAGTGTTTAGCAACACATTCAATACAGTGGAGCAGTTCAGGACTTCTACTCAGTGTTATGCCTGTGTGCGTATGTGTGTGTGTGTGTGTGTGTGTGTGTGTGTGTGGGGTGTAGCATATGTATATGTAACTCCATTTTTAAGTAATCCATGAGAATGAGGCATGACAAGGTCAACAGCTTCCCAGCTTCCATGGGACCTGATAATATCCCAGGCTGTATTGTGTACAATCCCTATCAAGAACTAGCCTTGACATTGAACACCCTATTCAACCACAACCTAAGTACTTGCTTCATTCCAGCAGATTGGAAACCTGCCATTGTCATCTCCTTGCACAAAGGTGTGCCACTATGGACCCTCAAAACTATCACCCCATTAGCTTGACAAGTCTGATCTGTAAAGCCATGAAGCATATTATTATGGACCTCATAAACAAGGACATAGAGAATCTCCAAGCACTTGACCCCACCCAGTTCAGATTTATCAAGGGCAGATCTTGCCTGTTGAACCAGTTTGACTATTTTGAGACTGTCACCAAGGCCCTGGATGAGGGAAAGTTAGTACATACAGCTTACCTTGAATTGACCAATACCTTTGACACAATCCCCCACTTGGGCATCATCAAAAAGCTAACATAACTTGGCATAAATCCCTATCTCATCAAGTTGGTGTACAACTGGCTCATTGATAGGACCTGCAAGGTCGAAATAGGTGCCTCCACCTCCGACAGCAGACCTGTCACTAGTAGTGTTCCCCAGGGATCTGTCCTGGGACCCCTACTGTTTGGCATCTACTTTTCAAAGGTTGAGGCAAAGACAAAAGGCCTGTGGCTGACCACATTTGTGGATAACTATACGTTGGGTGCTGTCATTGACTCCTCAAATGATGTTAACATACTACAAAAGGGTTTCACAGCAACAAATGACTGGTGCCAAAGTCATGGCCTTAGGTTAAATACAAAAAAATGTATTATCATACCAGTCAGCAAAAACACAGCCCCTACTGATTACCACATCAACACAATCCCCTAAGCACACAACCTGTGGTGAGAGACCTGGGTACACAGGTTGACAACAATTTCACATTCAACCAACATGTAGCGGCAGTGGTCAGGAAAGCCTTTTACTTGGTTCATCTCATAGATATAATGATTGCATCCAGAAGAAAAGGAGGCTATTACCTCTCTGTATTCCTCCCTCATTAGGCCAAAAATTGAGTACAATGCCCCATTTAGTATGCACCCCTCCAAACACCTGCACCAACTATAAAGGCCACAGAATACCTCACGAAGAGAATCTATGGCCTCCACCACCTGTCCTATGTGGATAGACTCAAATTATTATCACTCTACTTGGTATCATACAGATTGCTCAGAGGGGATCTGTGTCTCACCTACAAGGCAATGTCAGACCCTGTCCCGCTGGAGATGCTCTATATCCATAATTCTAACTCCTCGCACATTACCCGACTGAAAGGCCTAAATCTAATATGCGACATTAACAAAACCTGCGGGAGAGACAGGTTTGTTTCCCAGAGGCCACCCCATCTCTGGAATAGACTCCCCATACATGTCAGAGTACCTCACTGACCCTCTTCAACCTTGATGAGTGGATAGAAAACCACAAATTTGTCCCTGGGGTTACACCTGTGTCTCTCATTGACAGGGGCAACAGGTGCTAACCGAGGTTTCTTTTATTGGGATAAACTCGTGGCTAGGCTTGTAAGGGCCACAAGGCCATTAGCCTAGTAACCTCTTATGATTTTATGATCCTATGAAGTGCATTTGGATGACACATTGCAAATGTCCTTTTGTCACATCTTCAAATGATTTCATAGTTCTGCACATCTCTGTTCTTAGGGACCCTTCTACAACATGGATAGAAATGTTGTGCCACACATATTAGCTCCTGACAAGTGCAGCAGTGTATTTGCATGTCTTTCCATTTTGGTACAGCACTGATGAATTAAAGAATAGTGACCCACCAATGAATGTAACAGAGTGACCTCTGTTATTCATTACTGTATTGTGTACAAGAATTTTACATGTCTGCACTGCATGTTTTTCCATTCTCTCCCAACAAATAGCTATTATAGTTTCATTAAACTGCAATTTCAGCAGATTTATCTCCCTGATTTCAGTCTCGGTAAAGTGTAATTTCGGTCTGCAGAAGTAGACCCATTAAAAAAAATAAAAAAAAAAAATCAATATATATAGCACAATCCAAACTGTCATGGATGATATACATACCACTGATGTTATCAAACACCTCTGTATGTAGTGCATGCATAAGCAGAAAAGGTTGCACACATGCATTTGGTGTAACAACTTGAATGGTGTTCTGCGCCATCAGACAGTCATGTATATTCCACAGAAAGAATACCTAGGCATGGTCCATAAGCTGTGTAACAGCTCACTATGACAAAGGTGGTACACTTCAGTTACACATCATGGAACATGTGCAGGGAGGTACATGAAGAAAGGTGCATTGTACACAGTTATTGGTGTGATGAAGACTGGGAACCATGAAGGTATTATGGCCTCTGATGTGGATGTCCTTTACATAAACCAGTACTTGTGTTACATTCAAGGGAGTAGTCAGCACTGTGGTCACATGCTGATGGGTGTACCACTTACCATCTACTGCAGGACATGGGTCACATACCTATTGATCTGATTATATGGTGTGATATCCACATTATACTTGGGTGGTATGTTTGTTTCCTGATTCAACAAATCCCTCCATGTTTCTTGTCAATGCAGGTGTTGTCATGGCTATGGCAGCAGGTTTTGGTATGTGTTGATACTGTCTGTATTATACTAATATCACAGTTGGAGTCAAATTGCCCACAATCTGTAGTCCTTCCGGCAGCTGTTTGGACACAACATGTGCATGTCATCTGCAATGTCCATCACTTAACTAATGGGTAAGAAAGGGCCTAGCAGACACCCCTGATGTACCAACCTGATTATTGAACCTGTCATATAGGTCATGTCACACATTTCAACATAATGAGATGCCACATGTCATACACTGGTCTACCCATTTGGTGATATAGCTTTTTATGGCAACATATGACAGTGTTGATTGAATACCTCAGTGTGGAGGTATGTCAAATGCATTGACCTGGTTAAGTTCTACAAGATGATACTGTCATCATGTATATCCTCTATGACCTCTTTGAGGACATCTATCAGATGTAACAGACTTGATATAGCATTAACTACTCACACAGGTCTGTTGCACATACCTTGTATATTACTAGTGTATGTGCAGAAGAGATCTGTGATAACATGTTGGTCTACCTCACAGTTGAGGAGAGTCAGGATTTCTCTATTCATGCATGCATCAGGTGCTTTCTCCCCAACTCAGGTGGATGCATGTTAATGTACACCCTTGTATGGGAACGTAGGCCATGTGGAGGGTGTCTTGAACTGTGTATTCAACCATATCAGGAAGGTGAATGTGCTGAATTATGTCATAGGAGATCTGTGATGTTGTCACAACCCATTGATTTCATGTGATAGGCCTGGATGAAGGTAAGACAGGGCATACTGCCTATTGTGATCTGGCATAGGGTTTTGACACAATCCACACATAGGTATCACTGAAAAAAAAACTCCATGCTGGGGATTAACCATTACATCAGTTGATGGCTAACCAATTTGCTCACTGACAGAACATATCATGTGAAAGTTGGTGAATCAATGTGTACCAGTAGAGCTGTCACCACTGGCAAATCCCAGGAATCGTTACCTGGCCCTTCACATTTTGAATTCTATTTCTCAACAGTTCAGACTAAAGTATATGACCTTTGGCTTAGCAGATTTGCGGATTCTTGCATATTGCATGCAATCACTGAGTCCACCAATGATGATAACATACTGCAGGAGGAGATACCACACAACTGAATGGTGACAAAGGCACATGATCTACAAATAAATGCAGAAATATGTGTATGTAATGTTGTCCACCTGAAAAGTGGAATTCCATGTTAATCACAGCATTGACAACAGTCCTGCTATGCAGAACCCCAGTGATGCAAGCACTGGAAACACATGTAGTTAGCATTTAGAACTTTGACCACCAATTGTCCACACTGGTATTGAAAGCCTATTATGTTCATAGGTTCATAGGTTCATACTAGGCTATCTGCCCTAGGGCATTTATAAGCCTAGCCAGAGTGTGTTTGGCTTTTTCCACCCATTCTAAATGAATTTTGCTATGCCCTTTTTCGAGGTTAGTATACTGTGCCTCTGTCTAACAGTGACACACAAGTGATAACCGGGGTAAACCTACTATTTCCCATCCACTCATCAAGATTCCTCTTGAAGAGAGTCAAAGAGAGACTCTGCCTAACCTGGACTGGGATTTTATTCCAGAGTGAAGGGAGCCTCTGGGTTATGAATCTGCCCCTCCAGCATGTCCTATTTATTTCAGTGCTGAGGTTCAAGTCTCTCGAGCGCATAGCTCGATGGGATTTGGATTTTCTGAGGTGCAGCATGTCCATTAATTCCGGGTTGGACATGGCTTTATACTTCAGGCACAGATCGCCTCTTTGCAGGCGGTACGCCACTGAGTAGAGCTGGAGTTTCTTTAATTGGGCAGCATATGGCATCTGTTTGAGCCCTTTGATCCTCTTGGTGAGGTACTTTTGGGGTCTTTCCAGTTGCTGCAGGTGTCTGGTAAGGTACATCCCAAAAGGGGCACTGTACTCAATTATGGGCCTGATGAGGGATGAGTAAAGAGGCATGATGACCTCCCCTGATCTAGATGTGAATCCCTTCATGATTAGGTGGGCTATATAAAATGTTTTTCTAACCACTTTGACCACGTGGTTGTCAAATGAGAGATTGCTATCAACTTGGGTCCCCAGGTCCCTAATTACTTCTTCCGTGTAATGGATTACCACCTATGTGGTAATTTGTGGGCACTTTGTTTTTGCCAAAGTGGATGACTATACACTTTTTGGCGTTTAGCTTGAGGCCATGGCTCTGGCACCAGTTGTCTGTTTATATGAGGCCCTTTTGTAGGATGCTTGTGTCGGCTGGAGAGTCGATTATGGCACCCAGTTTGCAGTCATCTGCGAACTTGGTCAGCCACAGTCCTTCCGTGTTAGCCTGTACCTCCGAGAAATATATACCGAACAAGAGAGGTCCCAGGACTGAGCCTTGTGGGATGCCACTTGCAACTGGTTTGGAGTCTGACATGGCTCCAGCAATTCTAACCTTCTGTCCTTGAGCCAGTTTGCAACCCATCTAGTGACATAGGGGTTTATATTTAAGCTGGTGAGCTTATCTATAATGCCCGAGTGGGGTATTGTATCGAAGGCTTTTGCAAGGTCCAGGTAGGCTGTGTGGACCACCTTCCCCTCATCAATGGCCTTGGTGACTGTTTCAAAGAAATCAACCAGGTTTAAGAGGCAGGATCTGCCCTTAACAAAGCTGAACTGGGTAGGATCCAGTGTCTGTAGGTCCCCAATATCTTTATTTATGAGGTCCATGATAATCCTTTCCATAGCTTTGCAGACCAAGCTAGTCAGGCTTATGGGGCAATAGTTTCCAGGATCCGTTGAGGCACCATCTTTGTGGAGAGGGACCACTGTTGCTGTACACCACTCTTTGGGTACATATCCTGTAGTAAGGTTGAGATTGAATAGTAGTTTTATGTTTGGGTTTAGTATTTGCCCTTTTGGTGGGGAAGGGGGGGGAGATGTTTGCACTGAACCTGTCAGCTTGGATGTTGGCAATGTCTGTGGGTTCGGTGTATTTTTTTGTCATTTTGGACTAATTCTGAGCATATCTGAGAATTCCCACCCAGGTTCCTAACATAACTAAAGAAAGCCTTGTGATTATCCTTACTGTCCTGTGCAATTTTTCTCTCGAAGCTGGCCTTAGACGATTTTATGAGTGCCCGTAGTTTTTTGCTAATACTGATCAGAGATGCCTTCCCTTTTTGGGATTTTGCTCTATCATGTAGTAGTTTCCTCCTTCTATTGTATAGTTTGTTTATGGCTGGGGTCCACCAGACAGGACGCCTAACTTTGGAGGATTGGGTCTTGGTTTTATTTGGGATTGCATGATCCATGCATTCCTGACGGTGTTCATAGAATGCGTTTATAAAGGGTTCTGCGGTCTGGGCCATATTTTCCACAGGCCCGGGGGCTTTGAAGAATTCCATCTCAGTTTTGAGGAGTGTGAAATTTGCTTTAGAGAAGTTTTTCACTGTGGTTTTCTGGGCAGGGACTGGGGTCGGGATGTGAATATCTAGTGAGATTAGTTTATGGTCTGATCTTACCAGTGAGGGATACACTTCTGGTCTGGAGCATAGAGTCCCCATGTTGGTGATGATCAGGTCCAGTATGTTTTCCCCTCTTGTGGGAGTGGCAACAAGTTGTTCCATAGCATTTGAGTTTATAAATTCTAGGAACCTTCGGGCTAGGGTGTTGGAGCTAGAGTAATGCTCCCAGTCTATGTTAGGGTAGTTGAAGTCGCCCAATATAATGGTGTTTGGAGATATCTTGATATTTTCCAGTGTTCTCAGAAAGGCCAAGTGGGGTTCCTGGGTTTGGGAGGGTGGTCTGTAGCAGGCTATAAACTGGAAGGCAGTTTTACCCACTGTTATTTGCACATGGATAGTCTCTGATGCTTCGTGCTGTGCCACCAACCTGGAGGTGTGGGTATCTTTGACAAATATTGATACTCCCCCTCCTTTTGTGGTTTGGTCCAAGTTTTGGGGCCGAAAAACATGGTATGAGGTATAACCTGGTAGTGCTGGAGTGCTCTCAGGAGCCTTGAACCAGGTTTCTGTTACTGCACAGATATCGATGTTCTCCATGCTAAGGAGAGTTTCGAGTGCATGCATCTTGAGGTTTAGACTTCTGGCGTTGAGTAGCATTACTCTTAGTTTCTTATCCCTTGTGATACCTATGGAGGTGGGTTTGTCTTTTGAGCCTTGCCTAAAAAGAGAATATAACAGTGTCTCACATGCTGATTAAAATGGTCTCTGTAATGTCAAAGCAACAGCTCACACAGTTGATTGCAGTGAGAATAGAACCCTTAGCTATCTAAGCACACAGACTACAGAACACAGTACTTTGCAAGCACCACAATTCAAGTCCAACTTGGAGTGTCTCAGACAGCATTTTATAGCTGATGACATCAGTAGTGTGTGTGTTAAGGAGAATATAACAGTGTCCCACATGCTGGTGTAAAATGCTCTCTGTAATGTGAAGCAAGAGATCGCACACACACACACACACACACACACACACACACACACACACACACACACACACACACACACACACACACACACACACAGTTGACTGCAGTGAGAATAAATCCCCTAAGAACACAGACTACAGAACAAAGTACTTTACACAGGCACCGCAGCACAAGTCGGACTTTTGTATGACTGCAGGTGAACTTATAGTAGATGACATTGACAAGCCATGTGGGAGACAAAATGTTAGGAAACCCACAGAGGATCATAGCTTCATATGTACATAGGAGGCTATTCTATGGTGTTTAGAAGCCTAGCTGTGTAAAAACGCAAGTACCCTTTTTGATCATAGTTGGATGATTGTTGTTAGCAAAGCGATTTTGTGAGTAGCAGCAAATGGCCCTGTCCATGAGGGACATAGGTGCCATCCCAGAGGTGACTTTACAATCACCCAACCAGTAGTCAGGGTTAAATTTGAACAGAATCATTGAGGAGCACTGATTCACATGCAGTGGAAGCTTATCAAAGAGGAGTGTTGGTCCTTGGGGAATATATCTTTCTCACCAGCATGTTCTGTTTATGTCACAGACTAGGTTGAGAACCCTGTGTCGTTATTCTTGTCCCATTTGATTTGCAGATGTGCAGGATTTCCATTAGGGCAGGGTCTAACACTGTACTGTAGGGCAAGCATAGGTCACCTATCAGCAGCCTGCATGATACTGAGTACACTGACAGGTCTTTCAGTCTTTCCATGTATGTCATGTTTGGTGTCTCTAGAGTCTCCCTGCCACAACTCTGTGTTTTCCTCAATTGCTGCAAGTGTTTGGTGAGGTATAGACAGAAGGGAGCATTGTACTCAATTAGTGGTCTTACAAGGTAGAGTACAGCAGAGATATGACCACCCTGGTCTTGGATGTGATGTCCATACGTATGATGTGAGCAATGCAGAATGTGTGTGTCACCACTATGGACACATAGTGATGATAGTGTAGATTGATATCAACATGTGTTCCCAAGTCTCACAACATTGTATTTAAGCTTAGAGGGGTTCTGTGTATATCGTAATTAGCAGGGATACTTCATTGTTAAAGGAAACAATGAGGCATTGGATGCATTATGGTTCAGTCTGTGAGTCTGGCACCAACCATTTGTGTGTGGCAGTCCCTTCCACAATATATTACCATCACTGGGAGACTCTATATTAGTGCGTCCAGTTACCAGTCATCTGCAAACTGCCACAGGCCATCTACCATTGCCTGCTCTTAAGGGAAGTAGTTTGCAAACAGCTGAGGGCAAAGCACAGATCCCTGTGGTATTTTAATGGTAATTGGCTACTGGTGGAGGTGCATTCCCCAGCTTTGAGAGAGTGTGTGTCTTATGTCAGTGAACCAGTTGCCTATCCCTGTACTACTGCATAGCTTAATTTCCACACAGGAGATCTTCACTATGACACATGAATAGGGGATAGTCAAAGGCCTTGAATAAGTCAAATTAGGTGGTTTGTCCTGTTAACCCTCATGCAGATCTGTGTGGTCTGTATCCAAGAAGTCCACAAGGTTCAATAAGCAAGATCTACCCTTGACAAAAACAAAATGGATTGGGTCAAGTGTGTTGAAGGCCACCTATGCCCCTGTGGATATGGACCATGCTGATTCCTTCCCTAGCCTCATAGATAAGCGTTTTTAGGCATATGGGTCAATAGTTTTAGTTCTGCATGTTGCCAGATGTGCATTGCATAGCACATAACATTTGACATTACATTTTGTACTGTGGTTGATATATGTGTGAAGAAGTACTGAGACACCAGGGTTGCAGTGCTTGGGGGTGGCAACAAATGAATGTATTGTAATTATGTGACATATTGTTAGATAGGGCCCTCAGTTTGTAATGTTTACACATGTAATTTCATGTGATACACAGGGACTGGGCAGTAAAGAGCAGTAATACAGCATAATATGTACATTTCCATAGCATTTTGAGCAGCGGGTTTGCGTGATGGTTACCAAAGTGCATACACATGCGTGATATACGTTTGTGCATAGGTAACCAGTGCACAAACCTGAGTCACATTACTAAAGTCTGACAGTTAGTTTTGAGTCTATTTAATAAACCTGCTGCTTAACTGACTCTGTGGCAGCATGTGTTGATGCATCGATACATTCCTTGTTGGGGCTAGATGGTACTGTGTTAGAATACAGGTGTATCTATACATTGTCACCATATCTAATATTTTTAAATATATGCCATTCCCCATTGCTGCTCATTGGTGTGTGATGTACACCTTCATGCAAAAATGACTTGAGGTGAAATGTGTAGATAAGACAGTGATGAAATGGGGAGCACGCAGGGGGAAGAACAAAGGGGAAGCAAAGCAGGAGTGTGCAGGAGGGAGATAGGAAAGAACCATAGCTATCCATTTCTTTAACAGTTTAAAGTGAACTTATGCGGAAAATATTAACCAAGTTTTGACTGTAACCTCCAGAGACAGAGGTGACCACAACACAATCATGTTGTATAGCCAATTCAACTGAATAAAGTGTGTCAAGAAGATACATGCACAAAAATGGAGAGCTATGTATAGGATGATTTGTTCTGTGGGACAGGTGCCCATTATTATTTTTTTTTCTGGAGAGAGAGAGAGAGAGAGAGAGAGAGGAATGTTGGGAAAGGGATGTAGGAATGTCTGGGTCAGGTAAGTTGGTTAGGTGAGGAAATAATTGCAGACAGACGACAAACAGGACAAGAGACAGGGACAGTGATGGACACAAAAGATTGGGGGACACTGTGATTGAGGTGAGGGTGGGGACATCCCAAGACCATGGTTGTCAAGCTGAGTGACAGTGAGACTCAAGTCCTCACCCACTGGACTGTCATCTTTGTCACCTCACTCCACTGCTGGCTGGAGTGCTTGACATCTCCTTCTGCTCCTCCTGGTAGTATGTAAAATGAGGGAGAGCAGCCTTTCCATCTGGCATAGGCATACACCAACAGTGTGGCACGCCTTATACACCATCTCTGGCAACTTGGTGTGGGTGATAAAGTCACCACTTCTGGCACTGTTCTTGGAGGGAACTACTGGAACAGCCTCTGGGTCAGGACTACATGAGGAGGCAGGTAGTGCAGGAACAGCAGAGGTGGTTCTGCCAAGCTGGCTCCCAGATGTGCTAGGCAGTGGTGATGGAGCCGGTGGAGGGGGAATAGCAGATCCTGTGGGGCAGGCCTACCCGCTGTGCTGTGGAGCATTTAGTGATGTGGTACACATAGATGATATTTATTTATTTTATTTATTACATTTGTTAACCAGGTATGTTCAACTGAGCCAGGGGCCCATTTTCAGTGAGACTTGGGGAGAAAAGTCCCACAGTAGTACACCACAAAAAAACAAGGCATAATATAAAGCAATCAATAGTACAGTAACAAGCAATAGTACAATGCAAGGTCCCGTTGTCAGCGAAGACCTGGGGAGAAAGCTCCACAGTAGTATGCCAGAACAAAGAACCCATAAATATAATGAAATCAATAGTACAATGCAACCATAGTACAGTAACAAGCAAAAATATAATGCAAGCAATAGTAGAATGCAAGTTCTGGGTATGTTTTGATACTAAAAACAAATTAAGATAAGGATGTTAGAAGATCTGATGAGAAAAAGTAATAGAAGAGGGAAAAATAATTAACCTGGAGAGTGGCAGGAGCACAGCCAGTGACTGGTAAGCTGTTCCTATAGGAGTGATAAGAACTGGTTGTGAATAGGGTTTTTTGCTATAGTCTCTGGAAGAGTGTTCTAGAGTTTGGCTATTCTGTGTGAGTAGAGGGAGTCATCATGATAGCTGTGTGAATGTGTGTGACATGGACACATTTTGACAACACATAATAATATTAAAAAAAGACAATAAAAATAAAATAAATTATAAAATAAAATAACAAAATAAAATAAAAAAATTCATAAAGTAAAATTAAGTTAAACATAATGACACAAAAATTACTTTATTATAAATAATAGAAAATAAAATAAAAATAGAAAATAAAAAGAAAGATAAGGGTTGGGGTGAGAGAAAAAAGAGATAAGATTAGTACCTTGATATGTGACATACGATGCATTAATATAATTATTTGACTCCTATCTTAAGTTTTACATTTAGGACTACCACCTCCTAACATATGCATGCTATACTACAGAGTGGAGCAAGTTATCCTTGATGTCTGCATATCTTGCACATATGCATGTTCCATATATACAGATTACAGTTTACAGCAGGGCATTTGTGCCACCGATATAGAAGTTTTAATTTAAATGTAAATACTATTGCAGAATTAACAGTATTGTATAGTTGGGGAGTGTAGTATTTGAACCCAAAACCTCTGACTAAAGTTTAATATTGTACTCTTGGTCTGTGCTACAGACTAATGCATTCATACTTGTTTTTACAATTGAGATATGCATGCTCAATTTGATACAACTCTATAAAATACCAAAAAAGCTATCTATAACTTTTAATGCTACAGTAACACTACTCTTCGGCTGTATACATACCACATGCTTCCCTCATCCTTGCCAATCTAGCTCCATGGGTTCTGACATTGACCTCATGATCACGGGTATCTGTGGAAAAAACAGAACAGAATACCATTATGAATACCAGTCTTGCCCATATTCAGCTTTTAAGTCTTACAAGTACTATCTGTAGTTCATACTTAGATAGGTGTGGGATGTCTGCAGTCCTAAATTTCCTGATACAATGGTCAAAGGTAGCCCTCTTCCTCCTCCACAGGTCACTGTAATGATGCCTACATTGGTTACCAGTGCATGGATACTGGTGGTACTGGTTACAGACCGGTCTAAAGTATCCCAAGCTACTGACTTATACTGGGAGCCAGAATAGTCCCCCTGCAGAAGGCTGGCACTGTGGTTCTTAACTAGGAGTCCAAAAAAAATCTTGGACTTCTGGACACCCCAACTCTCTGTCCTCAACCTTACACCTTCCCCACAAACACCTGCCATTTCTGCCATGGATCTAGAGCAATGCAGATTGATGGTTTCCCACCAATTCCACTCATTATGTTTACTGGGAGTGCACACACTATTTGAAACTGCTGTGCTCCACTTACCATTATGCAAACATGGTGCTTGGCAGTTCGGACACCTGAGCACCATGTTTACATGATGGTAAGTGGAATACAACAGTGGCAAGCAGTAAGGCATTGCCTAATTACAGTTGGAATTTCAAGGTTATTTGTTCTACAAGTAGTTCTGTATGTTTGTTAGGCAAATGTGATGGCCATGCCAGTCCAGATAGCAGATATATAGTAGACAGTATATCCACAGTCATACACATGATAATAAATGTTATAATACATAGATATATACATAAATCACTGACACAATACTGGTGTCTCAGACTTCATACGTATAATTCATATCAGCTCAACTATGTCAAGGGTTATAAGTGAAAGTGACTATAATTGGAAGTGGAACAACAGTAAAAGTGTATGGAATATGCTGTTTTTGAACCCATGACCATGCCACTCTTACACTTACACCTGTTGCTGCAAGAAGGTTGAGAAAACACTTGTCCATGTTGCAGATCATTGCTGAAAACTACAATGTCACAACAGTAAAACAATGGTTGCACACATTGTACTAGAACCCAGGACCATCTGTACTCCAGCCCTACACTTACATCTACTGCTACAGGACTAGTTACATGACATTCCATATTTTGCTAATCATTCTTAAGGGTTTTCTGTTAACCACCATGCAATGTCACTTAGCAGGTTTGCACAGTGCCCAATAGTATTACTTGAATGCATCAGGTTTCTATTTTTGGCTATCTGGGTCCTGTCTGTTTCCTGAGGGTCCAGTTGTCCAGTTTGCCCATTGCTGTACTTCGTGCAAATGAGATAAGTATAACCAAAACTGGCATTCATTTCCTCTGTTCTTGGGATTTCAGTATGAGCTGCAATGTGCAAATACTGCCCCCCCAATAAAAATTATAGAAACAAAGACAGAAAAAGAAAAAAGAAAAAAAAATAGGCAACTTTTTGAAATGAGAAAAATCAATGTATGACATACACACAAGAAAATGATGGCTAACATGAGATATATCTACATACATCTGGATTTGAACTCTCACTCCAATTCAGAACATAGGATGAGTGCCTTATCCCTCTTTGCCACTCAAACAGCTTTGTAGCAAAGAACTGTAGTGAGTCTGCACATAACCAAGTGCAACAGCATCTACAGTGATATCAAACCATACAATTGTTTGTGCATTTATATTCTTGGATGTACTGCACCTAGTGATTGCACCACCTGTTATGATTATTGCTTGCAAATATACAGCTTTATCTTACATTTCTTTGTTTGTTGGTCACTATTCAGTTATATGACCAGTAATGTGAGACATGCAGTGTGTAATCCATTCTATATCATTGGCCTTAAAACATATGAGGATATTAAGTGGAAATAATATCATATGCAGTTGGAAACAAATGAAGGGCAGGTTGGATTGTTAAGGAACACAACCTCTGAATTGTGTGCTGCTTACTTGCATTTCCAGCCTTACATCTAACACTTTGTAGATCTAACCTGACACACTCAGTAGAAGTAAGGCTGCCTGCAGTGCTGTTGTGTTTTCCTTCTCCTAACCAGTAATCATTCACAATTGCAATCCATTAACAACAAACACTGAGGGAGTGCCTGCATTATGTTTACATCTCCTACACAGATCAAAGTATTTGGGATTCAGCAATTCTAATGAGTTCACACCTCATTTGCATCTTCACCATGCTAACAGCCCTGAATCTACGCCATATAAAAAGGCAACCATGTAGCCAGGCAAATCGATGGTGAGGAGACTTGTTTATGTTGGAAAAACTGTACAAACACTTTCTTCAGGATATATCTCTACAGAGGAGTACTGAACTTCAGAAGGTATGCTTCCATTTTGTCAGCTGCATACTGCATATGCTGGAATGCATTTAAGAAAATTCTGAAGCAAATGCTTTTACACTTTTATCTGTACGCATTATTAAGAAGTGTACTGATGGCATGGGCATGTTTGTCAAGCCCTTTCAGGGGTATACATGATTACCAATATATGAAAATGGAATGCTATGTGTTAAATATGTATAGATGTTTCAGGGACAGTTCCTTTGATAACACTTTTAGCAGTTCAAAGATGGTTTCTGACTAAAATGTGTCATTTTCCTGTTCTTTTAGGTAGGGAACAAAGATGTGTTAATGTCATGGCACAAACAAGACCACACTGTTCTTTTTTTTGGCGGGGGCAAAGGTAAGTTAATGTTATGGCACAGACAAGGATATGTCACTCTTGTTACTCTACTTGTTTTGCATCCTGCCTGTATTCATGTCTGAAATCTCTAGACTGTTTTATGTTTATCCAGTTGGTTATACTGAGTGGCTACTTTTTTTGTTTGATCTGGAAGCAGTTATTTTGTAGTTATGTGATACTTATATGTATTATACTTTTGTTGTCTTTTAGGATACCTAGAGGTATGCCACCTAGGAGTGTCGATCCTCTGAGACCCCCTTTACTGATGCTGAAAACTAGGTGATTGTGGATGCCTCTAGGTAACATGGTGCTTTTCTGCTGAAAAGGGGACAGGGAGATATGGCATGTAGGTTGCAAATATGACTATAGATAGTAGCTGACATGAATGATGTTGGTACCTATGGCAGGACATATGAGCAGGTGCACCACAGGGCCACTGACATGATCATATCTGCATGGAGGAGAGCACCTGCAGCTCTCCATGGTTACCAAAGGGGGGTCCTGCTAGGGAACCACCACTAACACCCATTGAAGAGTTCCTGGCCAATATCAGGGATCCAGACAGCTCCAAGGAGAGTGCAGTACAGCATGTGCTGGATGTCAGAGCAATAGTTTCAGAGACATCAAACATGTCCCAGGAGGAGCTTCCAGGTAGGCTTTGGCATCTGAACAGTTGAATACTATTATAGAGTAAAACAATTCAAATCAAAATGTTGCTTATGTGTCACATCTCTCTTTTTTTTTGGGGGGGGGGTGAAGATTGCTACAGTTATTAGCTTAGGTTGGAGTTGTCAACCACATGCTTGCTGAAAGTGTAGTTAATGGATATATAAAGGGGTAAAAGTATTAGCCCCTGTGTTATTGTTAATTGTGATGATGTTGTTCTTACCTCCTGCTTAACTTCTTCTATGACCATCTGGATTACAGAGGAGAACCTCTTCTGCAGATGATAAACCAAAAATGTTATGACAGTACTGCTGAGCCATTTAAAGAAATATTTAAGTGTGTGCAGTTGATGCCAAGCTTGTTGTGTGTATTGCTGTACTGTCTGAAATAGTGATATCACTGTTACTTTGTTAGCATATATTGCAGTATAATAGTGTAAGGATTAATGTATTCATATATTTGTTGCTTTTTATCACAGGTGAACATGGCAGTGGGTGCAGGGGCCCTCTGCCACCTGATGTCAGTGTACCAGCAGACTCTGATGATGATGTTGACCAAATTGAGGCACAGTTGAGGGTACAGAGGTTGGATTTGACACTGAGGTTGACATACAGCCATCCCATACCATTCCATTGGACACAGCCAGTAAGCCTACAGCTACCCATTCCAGTGAGGTCACAGATTTTGGACAGTTGTAGGGCAAGGCCATTGATCAGAGAAGTGTGGCTACTGTGGCTTCAGTGCCTGTTGAGTCTGGCTGTAGCCATAATGTAGGCAAGGTGCCACACAGGAGGGTTGATAGGGGTGCTTGGAGGGGGCCTGCTGTTCCCTCCTCCACATGGTACAGGTATCTCTTCCCATACCACTCAACATATGTTTAGGGCCATCATGGAGGCACAGGCACCTTCCTGTAGGTGCTCCAGACAAATGGTCAGAGTTGTAAGTGTGGCACAGTCTATCGTGCATGACTGCCTCTACCTTGTTGCCAATTCAATGGATTGGATGAATGACACGTTGGAATAAGCAGTGCCTGTCAAGGAATGTCTGCTGGGAGGGGAATGGCATCCACGTGGGTGTAGGTCAGCCACATCATCTGCTGTCAGCCAACATGGCTGTGCTCAATCATGCTCAGATTGTGGCATTACTTCCACTGCTCCATCAGTGAGTGCGCTGTCCCTCCCTGTGAAGAGAGCTCATTCAGCAGACATCAGTCACATTCAGGTAGCTGCACTGCATTTGACCATGAGCATGGACATGCCAGTGGAACTGCTAGCAGAGCCACTTCTCCTGGTTGGGGATGACAATGCTGAACTGTCACCTCTACCGTACATGGCTCACACCTGTCCAACATACCAAGACATAGAGCCAGTACAGTGCTTGGCTGTGTTCATGCAGATACTCACACACCAATTTCACCTGGAGGACCCCTGCAGACTCACACACAACAGTTACTTATTTTCTCTCAATGGCCATTTGTTGGTGTATCCAACTGTCTGATGCTTCCCTTTCTTACTCACACATACTCACTGACCTTCTGTGCCAGCCTAGGCTTTGTGACCCCCCCCCCACAACACCTTGTGCAAATGATAACTGTGCCATATCCTTGTTTTATATCTTTTGGATTCGGGGATACATAAGCTTTGTGTCTGATGCTCAGGGTGGATAGCTAAGTTAGTGGTTAGTATATCTGCACTTGTAGTGTTGAACTGTTAATTGCACCTTTGACATATATTGGCCTTGGAAAGTTCTACAGTTAATAGCATCAACATTTCACAGCTTTATAGTGAATGACCATGTGAGTTCTGTGAAGTCAGAAACTGCAATGTGTCTCATTACTTTCTAACTTCTCTCTTTAATGCTTTCCCAGTACAAACGTATGGTGCTAAACTGAGGGCATGCAGTGATCATCAGTACTTTTGAGAGGTATGACTGCGTGTGAATCTTTGATGCCTGACAACTACTACTTAGTAATGGACACATACAAGTCAAATAAGTCTCTGCTGTCACATGTTAGGGTAATTTTTGTACACATCTCCCACCATTTACTTGATTACTGGATCAAGTCATTAAATACAAGGATATGCCACACATTCATATTATTAAACAATACACTTCAGGTTCAGGACTTACCTTGTAAATGCAGCAGTTGTCACAGTGTCAGTTCAGGGTTGACTCTGTCTGATGCAAGCAGTACACAACCAATACATGGGGAGGCAAAGGTTGTGTGAGTTGCCTGGCATCAATGTTACTATATGTATGTGAGTAGGAGGAATGTTCTAGGCCCCTAGGTGGTGAGCGAGTGTGCTAGGTGTTGTCTCTTAGCCAATGCAAGGACATACTGAGCACACCTACATCTGTCTACACCCACAGCAGCTGGTGGGTCCCTCTCTGACTCCTCATCTGCCTGTGGCTGTGGTGAAATGTGTGCCCCTTCCCCTTGCTGATCCTGCTGAAGTTGTTTCCTCAAGATTATGTTGTGCAGCATGGCACATACTGTGAATATATCTATACATGTCCATGGATTGTAATGCAGGGCTTCCCCAAATGTATCTAGACACAGGAACTGTGACTTCAGCAGCCCAAACACACACATTATGATATTTCTGGTTTGAGCCTGTGCCTCATTAGGACATTTTTCCATGGGTATGTGTGCATTTCTAATGGGTGTCATCAGCCACAGTTCCAGTGCATAGCCTGCATCCCCAAGTAAATGACCCTGTTGGATATCCACTCTAGCAAACATTTGGTACAGCTGGGAGGTCTGCCAGATATGTGAGTCATGGTAACTGCCAGGGTTACCAGTACACATGTTCAAGATGATTTCCTTGGCATTACACACATCTTGGCAGCTGGTAGAGTGATAGCCCTTTCTGTTTATGTAGAGCCTACTCTGTTCCCTGGGTGATGCCTTCATTTCTACATGTATACAATCTATGGCACCCAGTACTTCAGGTTAGTGTACTATGAGGTAGAATCACTGCATATTTCTGGCCCTATCCTCAGAACTATAGGAAAAATATATGTCGTCACTGGTATGTTGGAGCATAGCATTCAGGAATTGGTGGAGGAACCTGGATGCTGATGGCTGTGACACTCCCAGCATGTCCCCTGTTGTTCTCTGAAAGGTACCTGTAGCTAGGATTCTTAGGGCAATACATACCTTAGACTCCACTGTGATGGGTCCACCTCGGTTGACTCTGGCTCTGAGTTGAGGTCAGCAGGGGTTGCAGAGTTCCTCTAGTGTATCCCTGTCCACCCTGTAGCACTCTACAATTTCCACATCATGTAAGCTGTGAAAAGTTAAACAGGGCCTGAAAACTTTTCTCCTTCTCAGCTTCGTCATATTGGCAGCAGCAGCAGCATTGGCTTCAGCCTGTAGCACATACAAATACATTAAAGCAGCAGCAGTCCCTAATATTCTGTCCATGTAGACTCTTTTCCATGGCTGTATTCCTGCAGTTTTGGAATTCAAAGGAAAAACCAGCACAAAGTGTACATGGATGCTTTATAGATTGTTGAATAACTCCACTGTGTTGGCTTGGGGGATTAGCATGCAGTTCAGCTGCTTATGCTGTAATTATCATGCCACAGTGTTTAACTTGTTTGGGCAAGGGTACTTGCCTCTACACAGCACTTACTGAATGTACATTTCACTGTTACCATGTGTGTGTCACACCGCAATGAACACAAAAAAATGACTGTGCAGGGCTTACTGAATCCCTCCCTTTCATCTTCAGGGAAAGATATACCCCCGGATTCACGAAACCTCCATGTAAGACAAAAAATGTCTTACTCGGAAACTGCAGTTGAATGGACTGATGTCAGTGTGCCATGCATATTCATGAGGGCACGCTGACAGCAGTCCAAGTCTAACACGGACCATGCAGGGAGGCAGGGGGCGTGTCCAACTGCCGAGCAGTCCTAGGTACATGCCCCTGCAAGTACGTTAAAACAGAAAAGTGTAAATGTCCGCCCCATGTTAACACACCCAACACAAATCCCCCTCACAATGTAATTCCCCAGTAGAGTTATAAACTGTAAAATAGAAGTTGAGTACCAATTCCCGAAATAGCTGCCCGTATTTGCGCGTGATTGCGCGGGTGTGCACACAGCTTAGCTAGAGGCAGCAATGCTGACATTGTAAAGCATAACAGCAAATGTTTATGCAAATCAATCCAAATAGCAATAGTGTAGTGGTCGAGCCATCGCACAAAGAGGAGGCATTCACGGTTCGACACCCACCACACCCCTCAATTTTATGTTTTAAAGTAGCACATGAAACAATACCTGACATATAAATGAGTAATATATTACTAAAATGCATTGAAATGGCCTATGTATCAGTGAACAAAATGTAAATATAGAAACGTAAGAGGAAACATCACATATAAATGCCCATAGCGAAGCAACGCTTTACCCAGCGCAATATATTTGCCCACAGCTAAGCAGTGCATTACCCAGCGCAATATATTTGCCCACAGCTAAGCAGCACGTCACCCAGCGCAATATAGTTGCCCAGAGTTAAGCAGCGCTATACCCAGCGCAATAAGTTTGCGTGGAGCTGCGCACCACGCTAACCAGCACACCGTAGGGCAACGTGGAGCAACTTAGGGCAATGTGGAGCAATGTAGAGCAAAGCTGCCTAAACACAGCCACACCCCCTAGCCTGCCTGGACCGTTTTAAAAAAAAAGCAATGACAAGGTTCGAACCCAGGACACTATGCACCATAATCAAAGTACTGAACCACTAAGCCATGACAGCTTAGGGTAAACATCCACTGTTAACATACATATACTTATAAATGGTATATTAACCATTGCTAAGCAGGTCTGCAGTCAGCCGAGAATTTTCAAAAGTGGCCAGTCACAAAAAAGTGCGGGAAATGTGGCATATTTAAGCCCCATAGGCGGGAATACTCACCATATCTGATTGTAGCTCGCATCTGCTGTTAGAATGTCTGGTGTTGGAGAGGGTAGTCGCTTCCGACCACAACACTGGGGCATTGAGGAGTCAAAATACATGGTTTGGCTCCTCGTCCACCATCATGAGTCTCGACTCCTGCAGGGCCAGTTCCAAGTAAGAGACTACAAGGCAGAGGCTTGGAACCAGTTGGCTCATGACCTCACCAGTGCCACAGGCATCCCAAGGACTGGTGAGCAGGTCCATCACCACCATGCAGACCTGAGGAGATGGAAGCAGGACCTACTGAACCAGTGGATCCAGGAGGCCCGTCGGATGCATGATGCCCTAGCACTGAGTAGGTAGCCATGGAATGCAGTAAGTAAGGCATGCTAAGATAGTCCATTAAATGGATAGGTATGTCTCACTATCCCTTCATTTACTCCACAGCTGTAGGTGTTCGTGCCACTAATCAGCAAGCCTATGCAGATAGGCTGCTAAGGCTGCACCACCAGGCAGGTTAGTAATTATACTGCATGTATTGTTATATAATAAATGTCAGTAAGCATGAAAAATGTGTTGTAGCCTATTAATACAGATATAAATTGCCCTGAAAAACGTCACTGCATGTACTGTTACATAACATAAATCAGAGAGCCAGAAATAGATTGTAGTAACCCATTAATAAAGGTAAAACAAGTCTGGGATAGTATCTCTGCATGTACTGTCAAACAAGTATGTGAGTGAGCCTGAAAATGAGTGTTGTAACCCATCAATAAAGGTATAATATGTCCAGAATAGTTCATCTGTATGCACTGTAAGTACAAATAGAGGAGAGAGCCTGTAGAAAAGATTGTTCAATGTAATTAATAAAGGTATAAAATGTGGATCGTGTCTCTGTCACTCATTCTGAAATGTAGTTGTACCCTTGCACGAAATGAATTGAACTGTTGTAATAAGTGGTGTCAACCCACAGTTGTGCAGTCCCATATAAAGTGGATGAAGGAAGTGCTAGTAGCTGTGAAGCATATAACATTTATACCCTGAATAAATCCTCTGCATGTACTGCCATATAACATAAGTCATAGAGCCAGGAATAGAGTGTAGTAACCCATCAATAAAGGTGAGATAATAAATGCCAAGAAAGCATGTAAAATTTGTTGTAGCCTAATAATACAGATATAACATGCCCTGAATAACTCATCTGCCTGTACTGTTACACAACATACGTCACAGAGCCAGGAATAGAGAGTAGTAACCCATACATACATACAGGTAAAATAAGTCCGGAATAGTATCTCTGCATGTACTGTCAAAATAAGGAGTGAGTGAGCCTGAAAAAGAGTGTTGTAACCTATCAATACAGGCATATTATGTCCTGAATAGGTCTCCTGTATGCACTGTAATGACAAATAAAGGAGAGAGCCTGTAGAAATGAGTGTGCAATGTAATTAATAAAGGTATAATACTTGTAATGTGTCCGTGTCACCCACAGTGAAATGTTGTTGTACCCTTGCATCAAATAAATAGTACTGTAGTTATAAGTGCTACCAACCCATGGTTGTGCAGTCCCATATGAAGAGGATGAAGGACGTGTGAGTAGCTGGGAAGCATATAACAGTTCCCAACAGTAGCTAAAAGGCTGGAATGCATAGGTAATCCAGGCACATGAGTAGCATGTCAAGGTGTTATCCAGGAAAGTGAGTGTGCTACATGAAATGTAGGGTACACTAGAAATGTAACTGAAAATGTCACATGAACACATCCAGATATGTAGATATCAAAATATAAATAGACTACACAAGTATGTAGCAGTAACATCTGCATCCTGGACAGTTAGTATGTCAGATTTAGGTCAGGTCTATAGTGAACTATCCAAAACCATTACACAGTCTAATGCAAGTTGCCTAGTGTAATAATACATGTAGGGGATATACACCTGCAGTCAATAGTAATGTAGTGAAGTGTAAAAGTACATATAAGATGTTAATGGAGGTTTCTTTCTACACCCTAATCTATGTGCATAAACAATGCAATTCCACACCTCAATGGGTATGTGTAATCTGAAAACATTTGTTGGGACATATGTCCTACTGTTCTATGAATAAATGCATGTACTGTGAGGCATGTGCCCTGTTCAAACACCACAATCTTGGTGGCCTGTTGCTACCAATCATCCCTGCATGCCTTTGGAGGGTGACAGGTGGCCTTTCTCTGCCCACGCTTGCAAGAGGGACAAGCCCCATCCCCTGCAGTGCTTCCACCCGAAGGTGGCACAGGACCAACGGAGGAGGGTGGCCCGGGCTGGGCACCAGACCTGCTGATGCCAGGTGCAATCACCAGCTGAGCATGTGTTATGCTTGCTGTTCAACTGTTGGAACCCTGGTGTGTTGGGTTAATGGAAATATTACTGCATGCTGTTACAACTAATCTGGAATGCTGCTGTCTATGTTCTAAATTAACACACCTAAAAACACAAAACGTATGAGAAGGCCAGTTCCAGCAGACCCACCTCTCCCTCCTCAGCTGGTGATTGCACCTGGCATCACCAGGTCTGGTGCCCAGCCCGGGCCACCCTCCTCCATTGGTCCTGTGCCACCTTCAGGTGGAAGCGCTGCAGGGGATGGGGCTTGTCCCCCCAGCAAGCGTGGGTGGAGAAGGGCCACTTGTCACCCTCCAAAGGGTCCTGGTTGTGCTGCGTAGGGAGATCCAGTGTTTAGTCGCTAATCCCCTACGCCAGCTCGAGGCGAGAGTGGCGCATATCTCGGGTGAGCCTACCCGTCCTACGCAGTCCCCAGCACAGCCACCCCCGGGGCTGTGAAGGTGCAGTGGAGACTGCCCATGGGTGGGGATCTCAGTCCCACTGTTACTATCTGTGGGCTCATGGGCTTGCGATTTCCAAACATCCATCCCCGTCAATTCTGTTCACCTATCCTGTGTGTCATACTCCGCCCCTGTATGCATCTTGTTTGTCTTGTCTGTATATCTACCCAACCTACCTCTCCAAATATACCTACTTCCCTACTTCACATTCCACTCTCACCTGAAAAAAAATAAAAAAATAAAAAAAGGGCAATCTGTACCCGCAAAAAATTACGCCCCATACATAGCTGCCCATTTCGCACACATGTCCGCTGGACACGTAAACAGATAATTACAATTGGCAGTACAACATACTTTGTTGTCCTCACCATTCTCTCAGGGGTGGAAGATTCCAAATATCACTCCAAATTAGCATCATATGCACAGCTGTTGCTGGTAAAGAAATGGGCAACTATGGACCTTCCCTACACCCGTCCTGCACATCCCAAGCTTGTTTCCCTACTGTCCTTCCCTCTTTGTGCCCCCTTTTTCACCACTTTTCTATCTCCCCATTTTCTTTTCTTTCAAAGAAATTAGCATGGGGGTTAGCACGAGTAAGCACTTTTAAGCAGAAGTAAGCGGGTTTGAGCGAGTGTGCGTATGTGTGCGCTTAGCTAAGTGTAGCTAAGTGTCACGCAAACCCGCGCAAACCCACTTACAACTGCTTAAAAGTGCCTTAATCACTCTGTATGTCAGGGCCCTTGTTCTGCACAGCAGCAAAATAAAACACCTCTGTCAGTCCGGACCCCAGACCTTGGACACACTAGACTGCATGAAGTACCACTAAGCCACAGCAGATATACAATAACCTGCTGCTGAAATAAATATATCATGCATTACAATGAGTGAATGTCAATGAAAAATAGGAAGGCCATAAAACAACGCTTGTTCTGTGGATCCCACCAGCACTTGTTGTGAAACTGCATTACATGAGTGCGATGTGTACAGTAACACGTTGCTGAAAAATATATATCATGTACCAGAATATGTGAATATAAAGTAAAGGTAGGAATGCCATAACACAAAACCTGTCCTGTGGAACTATACCAGCAGTTGTTGTAGAATTGCATTACATGACTGATAACAGAACCAGACATTCTAGCAGTAAACACTGTTACAGCAGCACTGCACAACCCCCACACAGTTGAGTGTGTGAATAAATGATCACAGTATACCAGTTCACAAACTGTTCATGTGCCAAAGAAAACATCCCAATAACTACGTATGTATGGCAGTAAATTGTAGCAGTAGTGAAGAAACTACATACCCCCATGTATCTTGTGTTAGCAAATGTAGGGGTGAGTACAATTTTACACTGACAACTGTGTAGTGGAAATGGCAACACCCAGGTCAGACTACAACATAAATATCACTGGCTACACCCCTAGCGTCAGATATAAGAATCATACCAACCTTCTGACTTACACATCGGTCTCCACAGCAAAGAAGCATGGGTCCCACTCTGGAAAGCTGAAAGGGCTACGCCTACCTTACAGTGCAATTTATAGCATTGGGTTGCTATGACAGTGAATACTGCAATTACCACACAGCAGGCTGCATGCAATCACCAAATGGCAGATACCAATTGGTGCAGAGGTCATCACATGCACATGTGCAGATACCTATATAGGCAGGCTGTACTTGCTGGCCACACATGCAATCATCACATTGCAGCTGCAGAAAGAGAGAGAGAGAGAGAGAGAGAGACAGACAGAGACAGACAGAGACAGACACAGAGACAGAGACAGACCGAGACAAAGACAAAGAGAGGGATACACACCCCACCCACATCAGTGGAAAAAGTAAATATCTAAAAAAAAAAAAAATGAATAAAACCATCAACCAAAGCTGAAGAGACAGCAATGTGGGAACTACAAACACATACAAAGAAAGGTACGTAACAGATATGTATTTACTGGCATGTAGTAGATGTTTTTGAAGACTATACTACATAGTTTGAGCATCAATATGTGGCAGCAGTATGTATCTATGCACAGATGCCTTGCAATTATACTGCCATGGGCATTATAGTGTGTAGCTGAGTGCAGTGGGACACAAGTGTGACATATGTAGCTCAGCATTAAATGTCAAACATCTGAACCATGTCATCTGTGTCCTGCACAATAGTGTGTACAATGTCTGTTTGGGGGTATAGCGTATATAGCAGTAAAACCATGGATGTGACAGGGTAACAAATGTACGATAGTCATATCAACTTGTAGGTTAGTATTGGCAACAGCTGTACCAGGCTAGTATGGCAAAGAAGTAGTGTCAGCTGTACATACACCCTCTAATATAACTGTGTGTTCACATGTGACACCTGTTCATGTTGCAGCAGGGCTCAGTAGGTCAGCTGTGGGTCCATGGACACAGAACAGTGTGGACCTTGTGTATGTATGGCACACACATATGGAGAGATCTGTCTGTGTCACAGATAGCAGCATCTGTACATGTGCATAGAGCAAGGGACATACTGCAACTGTATGTGAAGGGTGGACATACAAATGTTGTTGAAGGCTGTTCTGTGCATACTCCTCTGTAGGTTGTAGTGTGTAGCAAACAAGTCAGCATACAGTGCTGGTATATGAACTGTGGTTAAATGCAGTGGGTATGAGATGTCAGGCTCGCAGTGTTGCAGCCAGTGAGGCCTGCTAAAGCTACGAGTGCTATGTACACCTCAAATGCATTCTGCACAACACTGTGGAATATCAGTACATAACAGTATACCTCGCAGCCTTCACATACATGACATTCCCACCATGAAAGGTGGACCGTGTATGTGCCTATATGGATATCACTAGGTACACCAATGTGTGTCTGTGTATACGTGTGTAGACATATGTAACAGAAACACATATATATGTATATATATATATATATATATATATATATATATATATATATATATATATAGAAATATCAATATATACACAGATATATATATATATATATATATATATATATATATATATATATATATATATATATATAAATATATATATATATACATACAGAGAGAGAGAGAGAGGAACAGGGTCACAATTACTGTGACAGATGGCAGTTGACAAAGCAGTGGACCCCACTTCAATGTAGACACTGCTGTGGCAACCCTACCGGACAAAGCTCCGCACACATGAACCAGCACATAGGTGGTAGTCTACCTAATACCGAAAGTGTGATAAGAGACCATGGGACACAGGTGGACTGTAGACTCCCATGCGATAATCACAGTGACACACTAGTCATGAAATCTGTCTACCTGCCACACCTCATCACAAAAGGTGAGTCATCCAGGGAAATATAGGTCAGTGTTCCCTTCAATCCATCACACATAATGCCCATTACAGGATATACTGTCCCATGTGGTAAGTACCTCACAAGATATCCAGACCTACAGGAAGTGACAAAGATATACTTCACAAAGAGTAATACCAGCCCCAAACAGATGCACTAGGGAGACAATAACACAAACCCACAACTGCACTGTGTGACATACTGCCTACCCTGAGGTGATGGTTGTGTGACATACTAAGCTATGTAACAACCACAGCTGTTGGACATGCACGTAATCGGATCATAATCCCTACATGCTACAATCTCTAGGAACCCAAATCATCTGACCACAATAAACAGCACATGCTGGAGGGATAGGTTCCCATCACAGAGACATCCCATACCCTGGAACAAACCAACTGTCCATAGCAAACACAGTTCCCAATCAGCAGTCATCTTATTTGATCTTGAAGATTGTTTGGGAGATAATGATTATGGCCAGGCGTTCACCTCTGTGACACCTCTTGACAGGGCCACATGACATGCAATGACCTGTGTGTCACAGGCCAGTGTAGAGTATGTCTTGGCTTCCATAGGCCCTAGGGCCAATAGCCTCATACCTACCTATGAGGTGATACACACCCACATGTACCTGTAACCAGAAGTGCTATGTGAGCTTGACTGATTGTGATGGTGCATGTGTCGGTGAATGTGTCAGAGTTAGGTTTATGTGTGCTAGCATAGTGTGAAACTGTATTTGACATGGTAGTATGTGTCCTAGCCATGATCCCAGCAAAAGCTGTGTATACAATTGCTAGGCTGACAAAGCTGTATGCCATATGTTCTGACATAGTCCCATGTTGTTGACTATGGTGCCCATTGTAGGCCAAAGCAGTACATGCATGCTTATTGAGTGCTACTGCTGGTGACTCCAACCCCTGTATGAACTGTAATAATACATGTGGCTGTATGCCTAAGCAGCACAGTATGGTCCACATCCACATTGATTGGTACCACTGTTCCATGTGTCCCCTGTAGTCCTCAGAGATTACATACCACAGGCAAAGGGTCTCGTAACTACTGCCACACAGCACTGTAAGGTACATAGGTAAGGGTCATCTGTGTCACCATAACTGTGTCCGGTGTGTATGTCTGATCTGTGTCTGTGTATGAATGTACCATGGCCTTGGTCATATGTGTGTTACAGGATATAGGTGTATATCCGGAAACATGTATAGTGTAGTACAGCAGTATGCCAACTATATTCATCAATGAGCACATGTGTTAGGCAGGGTTCTGCCACCAATAACTACTGTGGTACACTACTGAGACTGTCACTGGACTTCACAACCATTGCAATGGATGACACTTATCATGTTGCAGTAGCATGATATATACCTCCTGTGTTGGGGTCGAGCATTGTGTTGCATACAGTGTGCCATGTACTGTAGTGTAGTATTACATACTGTTGTAAGATTGCTGCTGTGCAAAACGTGGTTAGATATATAGAGTGTGCTAGGCACTGTCATCCGGTTGTGTGTTGAGTACTGTCATGCGTTGTTGAAAGTGTGTATCCTCTGAAAGCCAATAAGTTGCTAAACATGGTGGTTAGTTGATAACTGTACATTAGTAATATATGTGTGCCTCATGACATGCTCACATATTTTGTTTCATTGTCTTCCAGGGTGATGTCCCACCATAGAAACCCCACCTACAGCAAGGCAGAGGATGAGGTAATAACTGCAAGTCTGGTGCAGCAGTATTCTCTGCTGTTCTCCAGAACCAGCCAGGACCAGCAGGAGCAGACTGCGCTGTGGCAGGAGCTTGTCCGTCGGGTAAATGACATAGGCATGCATAACCGAACATATGAGCAGGTACGTCATCACTGCAGTGATTTAATTAGACATGTCCAGAAGCATGCATCTGATATCCGTAGACAGCAGCTTGCCACAGGTGGGGGGATAGCCATCCATCCCCCCATCACCAGAGTGGAGGAGCTGCTCCTGAGCCAGGTGGCTCCTGGCCAACAACAAGTGCAACAACAAACATGTGTTATCATGGAGGCCGGAGTCATCCAGCAGGCCGACACGGAGTGTGCAGGTAACATGGCATAGCCGTAGAGTACTGTTACCACAATTGTTACAGCATGCTTATATGAGATGTGTACTGTGTACATTTAAGATGAGGTGCCTAGTGTTGTGCAATGTTGATAAATAGGAATACAATCTGTAGGCCTGTGACTGTCAATCGTTGTAGTACTGTACAATTGCGAACACACAGTAGCAATCACATAGTTGTTAGCATTGATGATGTGTCTCATATCATTGTAGGCTGCTCTGGTGTGACAGCAAGGCAGACGACCCATGCTGGTGAGTGTGTTCTACCTTTAATACAGCTAATTAAATGTGTATGTCATAGGTGAGGTGTAGGCCATGTACACGTAACACACATATGCACAATGCATGCTGTGGATGTTTGCTGTGAGACTATGCACGTCCCAGTAATGTGGGCAGCTGCCTAAAGCACATACAATACAGGAAGCTGTCCACAGAAGTGTGTCAACACTGATGTGGATGTTGGATAGGCAGAGTCGATATATACATGCACACAACATACACAACACTGTCATACGCAGTACACTTTAAGATGCCACACATGTCGTATTCAGATGTCCACTGTAAGGTCACACTACAGTATGCCACACTTCATCCACACGGCACATGTAACAAACCTGAGGGGCAGATGCCTCACATGTGGCTGTGCAACACTCTTCGACACAGTACGCATTCATGGTACGTGATGCCCCCTATTGTGCACCCTACAACTCCATGTAACAAGTGGTTGTGAAATGGTGAATGTAGCCATGGTACTGCATGTCCGGTACAGCAAGGTATGTGCTGGTCTGGAACACATTAGCAGCCTTGAGTGACCATGTGATGCTGCATGATGATGGCCTACGGTAGAACACCCCATCCAGTCACAGTGACCACAGTACTACACATAGCATGACCCGCTATGCACCTCAATGTTGTTTGTGTGCAAACAGAGGCAACAGTACACGGTATGCATAGCAGTCACCATTTGTACCATGTGACACATACATGTTTTGTCATGCTATTTAGTGTATAGGTGACATGGCACACACTGTGTCCATGTGATGTGTAATGTTGCAGTTGTGTTGTACCATGCCATGTCATGTTGGGTACTGGCATGTCCACATACTGTCCTACACGCACCGTAACCACTGTACAATGGGCATGTTGAGCAACGGTATGCCATCAGGTAGACATGCACTACTCAACCCGTGTGTACACATTGCATGCATGTGTTAAACCTGTGTCCACAATTATCTGCTGAACACACAGACGCTCCCATCAGACATGGCTATCCATGTGACACACAGATATACATCCAGCCATGGTATGTACACCTGTGTGAGATGGTGCACTCAACATTGCAGAGCTTATAACACTTGCACAGCACTGTCATGTCCATGTACACAGTGCATTCCAGGGTGAGGCCAAACTGTTAACAACAACACACATGCATCAAACATGGGCATAGTGTTATTGGCAAGGGCTGTCAACACATGCACTGCATGCTGTTGGGAAACACAGGTCCTGCATGCTGACACGTGTGATATCACTGCTTGCCTGGTGATGCTGTACCCCACCAGCACACGCTACTGGGAATGTTCTGGACTGCTGGTGGTGTGTGTGTGTGTGTGTGTGTGTGTGTGTGTGTGTGTGTGTGTGTGTGTGTGTGTGTGTTGTAGTGATGAGTACATTTGTGGGCATGTGTGCCTGTGTGCATGTGTGTGTGTGTGTGCATGTGTACAAGTGTTCATGTGTTCATGTGTTCATGTGTGCATGTGTGCATGTCTGCATGTGTTCATGTGTGCATGTGTTCCTGTGTGCATGTGTGCATGTGCATGTGTTCATGTGTTCCTGTGTGCATGTGTGCATGCGTGCATGTGTTCCTGTGTGCATGTGTGCGTGTGTGCGTGTGTTCATGTGTGCATGTGTGCATGTGTTACTGTGTGCATGTGTGCATGTGTGCATGTGTTCATGTGTGCATGTGTGCATGTGTACATATGTGCATGTGTTCATGTGTGCATGTGTACATGTGTGCATGTGTTCATGTGTGCATGTGTGCATGTGTTACAACATCCTGTACAGATGCTAAAGTATGTTTCCTGTCTCCCTCACACAGGTCCTGAGGTAATGGATGAGTGCAGCAGAGAACCTGACGTCACTCCCACAACTAGTGGACATGATGATACATGTGATGTGGCACAGGCAGGTTTGACAGGGTGCATCGTTGGTGCGCCGATCGACAGTACACAGCTTTCCACCCGGTCTATGTGCACATACATACTGCTGATACATCCCTCGACACCAATGGCCTTAGCTGAGAAACAGCATATGGTAGGCATTGACCAGGATAGTGTGGTATCAATGGCACACACAACCCCACACAGCAGCCATGCCCAGACACCTGGAATGGTACCACATAGGCATATGTTCAGGGGTTCCTGTGGGAGCACTGCTGGTCGTAATGCCCCTGGCAGACGTGCCCCCACAGGTCTCACAACCTCAGGTATGTTCAATGCTGTAATGCAGGCACAGGCACATATGGAACGGTACACCAGGCAGGGACTTAGGGCACAGAGGGCCCATAATACTGCTATCAATGACAGTATCCGTGACCTTGCTGGTGCCATACATAATTACACCAAGGTCATTGATAGACGTTGGGGGGAGACACTAGATGTCCTCCACAATGTGATGCCCATGCACCAGGACAGTGCAGGATAGCTGAGACGTCGACGTGGATGTATGCCAGCAACTTCATCAGCTGGCAGTCGTTGCGGATGGCACACAAGTCCCAGCCGCTCTTGTAGTGGCATTACCAGCCCCAGCACTGTTGGGGCTGGCCTGTTGAGAGACCGTCCTAGACGACCACATGCACGTGGCTCTGGCCATTCCCAGCAGGGACATGGGACCAGTCAACATCCCTCTGCCTCTGACGATAGTACCCAGTCTATCGTAGCACCCAATACTGTCCATGTCACCCCTGCCAGGCACAGGTACCACGTCCATGGCCAGAGACAGTGATCTGTACAGCCTGGCAGGTACAGTCTGTGGCTGTTCCACAACCTCCTGTATTAGGCAGCCACAAGGGGGAACTGTGTGCATGCAGACACACACACACATAATCCAGACACCTAGGGCTTACACATACACACACACATCACATCAACACTAACCCATACTGTGCTGTTGTCCCTCACACACACACACACACACACACACACACACACACACACACACACACACACACACACACACACACACACACACACACACACACACACACACACACACACACATACATGTTGGTTGGATGGGTCAATGTAGTGCTCTGGCAAGCCAATTACACACCCTGTGCATATGATGAAACTGTGCCACCTCCTGTCATCTGTGACTGTGATGCAGGAACAGGCTAACATGGTGCTGATGCACAGGGTGACCTAATATCAGTGTAGCAATGTTAGCATGTTGTCAACAGTAAAGTGTAATGCTATCCTTGTAGGTATATCTGAGCAGGCATGATACATTAAAGCCGAGGATATCAATGTAGTATTGTTTACACCAGGGTTAAATCCAAACATGGATTGTCCACCCATGTGCCATGTGGCTGATGTGTGTGGTACTGGCAGCATGTGTTGGTGAGTGGCCAGTACGTGTGTGATGTATGCAGTACAGATTTGCAGGTGTACATTTGTGAACATGGTGGAGGTGCACTGTCTGCATGTATGTGCATGGAGGACACATGGGAAGGGTGACATGCCCTGTATCACACAGTGTTAACACTTCGTATGTCTTATTGGTGGCCAGTATGCATTTCACTACACATATGTTACAACTTGGGTACACATGTGTGTATGACATGGTTTGGCACTATGCTGTGGGTGGTAGCGTTGATATCGGTCATTGGTTTGCATTCTGGTAGTGTACATGTTCTCAACAGCCTGATCTGAACCAATTGTTAGATGATGTTGTGACAACTGACACACAGCTATAGGGTACACAGTAGCATATGAATCCTTCCGGTACTATACTGTACCGGTACCAGTGGTATTGACTGTCACGCATTCCCATGACCACTCCTGTAGGCATGTGGCCATCCTAGATACTAGCAGACACACTAGGGATATGTCCGTCCACATCTAGTAATGCATACAGTGGCCTACAATGTATTCTCTGAATTAGACACTCATCCTCCACAAGGGTAACATACAGACAGATACCTGTTGACCAACCCATGCTGTGAAGCTATGAGCCAACTATAGCATAGTCATCCACATTTAATACTCATGGTATCCTGACAGTACCACATTGGTAGTAGCCCATAACATGTAGCAGGGGTACAGATGTGTATGTACAGCCACATGTGATGTCATCTGTCCTCTGATATCCACATTCCCAAACATATGCTGATGTCCGTCAGTGTATTCCATAAGCAATAAGGGGTCCGTATGTATATCCACAGAGTTGTTGTACACCTATACTGAATGCCTATTATTGTCAGACTGTGTTGTGTTTGAACATGTCTGTGATATGCCCCAGGCATAACCCCTCACCCACACTATTCTATACAAATTGTCATGTGTGTGTGACACGGATGACCTAGGGCACAGATCCCTACAGTGGCCGGCCATGTCACATACATACATATGTGATCTACGGTCTGTGAAGCAGCAGCAGAGACTGTTAATGGTAACAGATGTATTAGTGTAGAAGGCAGGCTTCACACCTGTGATGTGATTGTGGTCACATGTACGTCTATGTCTTTGCCACAGAGTTAACAATTGAGGTTGCATGTACTTCTATTTGCCACACAGATACCTGATGTGTGCATTGCACATACTGTTGTTTTACTGATATGTCATACATTAGTAAAAGCAAAACTCACAACACTCTCATAAACAGTTTCATACACACACACTTAGGTATTGCAGGATTCAACCCCCCACCTAACTTTGTTATGACACTTGAGAGGTACCCATTAACACGGCACACGTTATATGCTTTACTGGGAGTTTACATTTCCACTGCTGTATTTGTGGGATACTGACATCATCAGATTTGACAAATGGGAATCTACCTCTGTGAATGTGTTTTGCTAGGCTCCAAAATGGCCACTCCTCTCAGATAAATCACATACATACATACATACCTCCACAGTCACATACACTCTGCATTTGCAGGATTCAAACCCCTACCTAATTATACTATGCTATTTGAGAGATACACATTAACATGACGCGCTATATGCTTTACTGGGAATTTACGTTTCCACTGCTGTATTTGTGGGATACTGACATCATCAGATTTGACAAAGGGGAATCTATCTCTGTGAATGTGTTTTACTAGGCTCCAAAAAGGCCACTCCTCCCAGATAAATCACACACATACAAATACCCCCACACTCACTCTGCATTTGCAGGATTCAAACCCCTACTTAACTATGCTTTGCTATTTGTGAGATACACATTAACACTACACGCTATATGCTTTAGTGGGAGTTTACATTTCCACTGCTGTATTTGTGGGATACTGACATCATCAGATTTACCAAAGGGGAATCTACCTCTGTGAATGTGTTTTGTTAGGTGCCAAAAAGGACACTCCTCTCAAAAGAATCACTCACGTACATATACATAAACCCCCACACCCAGCATTTGCAGGATTCAAACCCGTATCTATCTATGTTATGATATTAGGGAGATACACATTTACACGACACGCTATATGCTTTACTGGGGGGCTTTTAGTCTCCTGCTATATTTGTAGGTTGCTGACATCATCAGACTGGACATGGTAATGTGTGTGCACTTTGTTTAATGCAATCCCAGGAATGATCCACGTGGGTCAGCAGGTGTTACCAGCTTGTAGAGGACTCCACTATTCATGGCTTGTGTGATCTCTCCATGGACAAATTGCCATTCCTTCATATGACAATACATATTTATGCACAAATTGTTGACTTTGTGGATACGACATGTGTCTGGTATGTTGAGTAGGGGCTATTCAGAGTCTATGTGGGATGTGTGTAGCTCCTTACAGTGATATATGTCCTGGGTGGGTGCCTTGCAAACAGCCTAGCAGGTGTGGGAACCATGTTCTGCCCATGAACATACCATGGTTGGTAGGGTTGTGTGTTTGTCGGCATGCAATAGCTCTGTTTATGACTTCAATCATGATGGACTACATGGCCTTGCAGTACAGACATCATAGGCTTATAGGACGTTAGTTCCCATGGTCTGATGTGCACCAACACCTGTGGGGTGTGCCATATTTTGCTGTAACACATTCAACAGTTTCAGATCCAGTAGTGTGGGTGGGGCTCAGCAGACTGTTTGGGTGCAGGGTATGTTTGTTCTGTAGTTCACTTATGTCACGTATAGGGGAAGTATGTAATCCAATTGATGCCATGAATTTGGCTTTGGGTGGTGCTGTATACCCATTCCACGTCTGTTATCTCCTGGTATGATGATAGGGCCTTTTGTCAGTGGGAGTTGGGTATGTATGTATGGGCCTGTCTGACAGGTTGTCGGCATTGTCAGTCAGGTACAGTTGTCCCTGACTCAGGGCATATATAGGTGTACATTGCTATATATGACATATCTGAAGGCAGTGTCATGGTTCTGTTGTGACTCATTCACAGATAATCTTTCAGTAACACAGACAAACATGAGCACTACACCCCTGTTGTGCTCTTTTACACACTTATCACCCTACTGATCCTATGTGAACGGTCAACAGAGTATGTCATCTTGATATCCCATCATGTCTGTTGGTCGGTGTCATGTGTACTCTCCAGTCCAGCATGTGATTATTGGACTTTTGATGCAATGTTACAACTGCCTCATGTATACAGGCAACCCTCTCCTCCTCACAACAAACTTAGTTATATGAGAGGGATGCAACTATATAGACGAACAGGGGGCTGGGCTCTCTTGACCCATGACTGGCATGGTCTATCAGGTGGTGAAGGTAACCACACACACCACAACTCCAGCCTCACATAGACCTATAGCAACAGCACATACAATAGATTTCCACACATCGGAGGCTCTACATAAACTCAGCCTAAGCAGCGGTGACCTTCAAAGCAGTCACACAACCAACCGCTACCCCACAACATTACCCACATATCACATAGTTCACAAAGTCAGTCTGCCACACAGTCACTGCCCTTAGGGCTAAGAAACACACCTAATACACTTCTCATAGGTGACTCTTATTGTCAGACACACTAACATCCCACTCAACAGGCTGTACAAGGTGAAGGTCACTTTGGGCTGTTTGCCGGGTGCCAAGATCACAACATGACACATGCACTCAGGTCACTCCACAGCGAGTACATGTATGGCTCCATCATTGTCCATGCTGGTGTGAATAACCTCATACATTCCTCCCTGGACTGCATGACATGTGACTTAGATGAGCTCTCTGTTCATGTCGCCCAGGACAGTATGACCCTGACCTTGTGTAGCATCATACCCTCACCAGGACTGATGTCACAGTATACAGACAAACTGATCACTTATAACAGTTGGCTGACATATTGGTGTCATTCAAAGGGGATCCAGTGTCTGTCATCCTGGGATGACATGTTCGACATGCCACGTAGCTTCGCTATGGGCGGCTTGCACCTGTCACACCTAGATTTTCGTATACTGGCTGAGGCTCTTGCCACCCCCATAGTGGCTTTTTTAAGCAAGGATCATGACACAACTCACCTCCATACACGTTACAAGGTTATGGACACTAAGGGTTATGCTGCTCAACACCTGCTGTCTAACCCTCAAGTGCAAACACTCAGGACTCTCCTCAGTATGGGGGATGTCTATATCTGTGCAGTGACAGACACCTGGTTCAGGCTCACGACGGCACAACAGCACTACCAGGTTGTACTTCATACCATGCTTTTTGGACACATGACTCAGACTGGCCAGCATTACTGGGGGTGTATACATATGCATCACAGATACACACACCTCCAGGTTATTAGTACTACACGAAGCATCTGAGACCATTCATGTGCAACTGACTGTGGGCAAACCTGCCTTTCAGTTTGTAGCCTGCTATAGTCCACCCTCCCTAACCCGGGTACCACACTCAATATTCTTGGGAACACTGGGGGATATGTAGGTCTCTCCAACCAACATTGTATTGGGTGACTGCAACTACCCAAACATTGACTGGGAATACTAGACAGGCACCAACACCCTCGCACGACTGTTGCTGGCATATATACACTCAAATGCTATGGCACACCTGGTCACCACACCCACAAGTGGAGAGAACATATTGGACATGCTCATCACTGGCATGGGGACTCTATGTTCCACACCAGAGGTATGCCCCTCATTGGTGAGGTCAGACCATACATTTATCTCACTGGACATCCATATCCCGTCCCCACACCCATAGTAGGTTATCCCTGTGTGGAACTTCTCAGAGCAGACATCACACTTCTACAAACCGAGGTGGTATCCCACAAATACCCTGGGACAGTGATAACTACGGCTCAGACCACTGATTCCTTTACGTACGCATTCTCTGGACACCTACTGGAATGCATGGATCATGCTATCACAAATTCAACATGTCTCACTCCTCCAAAGGCAGGGGACCTGTCTGGTGGACCCTGGACATTCATAGGCCATACAACATAAGGGGGAGGCTGCTACATGATAGAGCACATTACCAACATGGGAAGACATCTCTGATCAGTACTGGCAGAAGGCTATGATCACTCATGTATTCATGTAAGGGCCGCTGCTAACAGAGATCTGCACCAGACACTGAGGACAATCACAAGGCCTTCTTTGGTTATGTCGGGAACCTGGCTGGAAACTCACTGAGATGCTGTGAGTTACTGCATATTGACTATACATACACTGACCCACAGACATTGCTAACATCCTGGCAAACAGGTTTGGCGCAAATGTCTCTCCCCCCATCCCCTCTACACAGCTGCTGTCCATCCCAACAGGGTGTAGCCTCCCAGACATCACAGATGTACAGGTGTGTGCTGCCCTATCCAAAGAAGACATCACATCATCAGTGGGACCAGACAGTGTCCCAGCCTGTGTGTTACACAAGCTTCATGATGAACGTAACCCTCACATTAGGTCACTGTTCATTTTCAGAGTCACTACTGGATGTGTACCCATGGAATGGTGAACAGCAACAGTGTTCCTGCTCCACAGAGGTGGTGGCACAGTGGACCATGGAGAATGTCGCCCTATAAGCCTAGCTAGCCTGGTCTGCAAAGCTTTGGAGCATATCATTATGACAGTCATACACATAGACATCGGGAACATACCGACACTGGATCCTCCACATCTCGCCTTAATTGTGGGCAGATCTTGCCTCTTGACCCTGTTCAACTTCTTTAAACAGTTAACAGGTCCATAGATGTAGAGAAGGATGTCCACACAGCCTACCTGGGCCTCGCATACACCTTCCACACAATACCCCACTCGGACATTTTACATTAGCTGACCGGCTTCGATATCGACACATATGTCACAGAATGGATTGCTAACTGGTTCAGGGTTAGGACACACATGGTAAATATTGCAGGTGCCATGTCTGACTATACACCTGTTATACGTGGCATCCCACAAGGCTCAGTCCTGTGACCTGTCTTGTTCAGTAAATATGTCTCTGATGTACAGGCTATCACAGGAGGGATATGACTGACCATGTTTGCAGATGACTGCATATTGGGTGCCATAATCATCTCTCCAGCTGCCACAGGCATACTCAAAAGGGGTCTCACAGGGATGGATAACTGGTGCCAGAGCCATGGCCTACAGCTAAATGCCATTAGATGCATAGTCATCCCCTTTGGGAATTACAACGTGCCCACACATTACCATTTTGGTGGTAATCCATTATGTACAGTAGGAGTTGTTATGGCTTTGGGGTCATGAGTACTTAGTACTCTCGCCTTTGACAATCACGTTGCCAATGTGGTTAGACAGACCTTCTGTATAGCCCAGCTTATCCCATGAGGTTTCACATATATATCAAGTGGGTCATTGTGCCCCTATAGTCATCATGCCCATGCTTGGATACAATGCCCCATTTGGGATGTACCTTACCCGACACGTGCAGCAACTGTAATGGACACAGATTACCTCACCAAGTACATCTAGGGACTCACACAGATGGCCTGTGCACTTCGGCTACCTTATCTTCAGCTATACTCCGTCGCTAACCGCCTACTCGAACATGATCTGTGCCTGTTGTTTAAGGACATGTCCAACCCAGATGTCATGGACATGGTCCACCTCAGGATATCCACATCCCTTGGAGCTACATGCTCCAGGGACGTAAACCTCAGCACGGATGTTAATAAGACATGCAGGACAGACAGATTGCTATCCCAGAGGCTCCACTCACTGTGGAATGGGATCCCAGTCCTGCATACACAAGGCCCACCAATTACTACCTACAGGAAACATCTTGACAAGTGGATGGGTGATCATATGTTTACCCCTGGGATATCTTCTGTGTCGCTGCTAGACAGGGGCACATTAAAGTAAACGTAGATAGGCTATCTTGTGTGACCTACTAATCACAGGCACAGTCTACTAATCTAACAGGGTTGCAATAGCCAAGCACCCTCTGGCTAGGCTTGAACATGCCCTAGGGCAGATAGCCTAATATCAGCCACTGGATCTGTGATACTGTTTGGGATGCCCATTGTTTATTGATGGTACTGATTGCAGGTTTTGTTTCTTCTTTGCTTTCCCACTTTCTATGAACAACTTGAGTATCTGCAGAACATGATTGGTTTTGACAGGGTTCCTCTATATTATATATGTGTCTGTTGTCATTTAACTGTGTGCACATGGCAGATTGGTGGATAGTGTGAGGTTCCTGGGTTAACACATGCAACTGCTGGATATGTGTGGCCCACTGCTGTACTCAGTCATGGCCTAAGTGTGTGAGCATGCCCAGTTCTGCCTTTCAGTGTTTTGTTGCCTGACATTTGTCTAATTTATTCAAGTGTGTGAGCATGCCCAGTGTGACCTTTCATTATGTTGCTGTCTGAGGTCCACTACATTTGTAGATGTGTGTAAGCATGTGCATTATTGATATTTATAATATCTGTGTGTTGAAGATCAGGTTCTATTTTTACTGCAGGGCTCACCTTTGTGTCATAACTCGACGGGGATTATGCTATGCCTGCAGGGTTTCCACGAGATACTTTGTATAGACCTATCAACATTTCTTCATACAGACTGACCACTGACATAGTGTTGTGGTTTAGTGGTTCAGTACTATGACTATAGTGCACAGTATCCGGGGTTCGAGGCCTGTCACCGCTTTATATTTTCAAAATGAGCAGACATGACTGCTCACGGGCCAGTGGGCAAATATGAGCATGTTGCTTTCGTTCAGAGATGCCCAACATAGACCACACTTGTCCAACATTAATCAATGTTAACCAACATTAATGAACGTTGGGCAATATTGGTCAACATTGACCACAGTTGTGCTAGTTAGTGTTTGCAGTTTTGTTTACATATACTGATTGGTGATGACAGCTGTTTAGCACTACTTTATATTGCTTAACAGATGGCAATCATGCCTCGGGTGGTGCTGCAGTGCTGCCTATGTCGGATGCACATACTACACTCCCTATACGTGTTTGAGGACAGGTAGTGTCATGTTAGACATCCCTTTTACTCTTTGTGCATGTCGGAGAGAGGTATCATTTCCAGGGTTCCTACTGGGCCAGTGTATGTGCTATGCATTGTCTCTTTGCCAAGGCCAGGGCATACTGGGCACGCCTCCTTCTGCCCACTGGGGCAGGCTCAGCTTGTTCCTCCTCCGAGTCATGCTCTGCCTGTGATGGTCTTGGCAATGGTGGGGGGCTGTTTGGCCCAGGTCTATGCTGGTCCTGCTGCAGCTGTTTTTGCAGGATCATATTATGTAGCATAGCACATACCATGACAATTTGGGTACATGTAGTTGGTGAGTACTGTAAGGCTCCACCAGATGTGTCCAGGCACTGGAACCATGACTTGAGCAGCCTGAACACACGCTCAATTACATTTCGTGTTTGTGCGTGTGCCTCATTATGGCATTCCTGTTCAGGTGTGTGTGCATTTCTGATGGGTGTCATCAGCCACGGCTCCAGTGCATAGCCAGCATCTCCCACTAGGTGACCTTGAGGGATGTCCCCATTGGCAAATGTCTGGTACAGCTGTGACAGATGCCAAATATGGTAATCATGGTAACTTCCAGGGCAGCCAGCACATACATTCAGTATTATGCCCTGGGCATCACACACAACCTGGTAGTTGATGGAGGGGAAGCCCTTGCAGTTAAAGTAGACCATACCCCGCTCACCGTCTGGTGCTTTGATGCATATATGCATGCAGTCGATTGCACCCACTACCTCAGGGTATTCCGCTATTTGCTGGAAGTGATGCATATTGCTGGCCAGTACCTCACGGGAATTGGGGAAGTATACATGATCACCGACATGTGCTGACATGGCATCCAAGAACTGGTGCAGTACCCTGGATGCTGATGCCTGTGATATCCCATCATATCACCAGTTGGTCTCTGGAAGGTGCCTGTTGCTATTATTCTTAGGCCAACACATACCTTGATTTCCACTGGGATGGGTTCCCCTCTGTTGATTCTGTGTGTGAGGCGTGGCCTGCACAGCTCAACAATTTGCTGCATGAGGTCTCTGTCCACTCTATAGTGCTCCACTATCTCCAGCTCATGTAGCCCCTGATAGGTTACCCTGGGCCTATACACTCTTCTCCTTCTCCTCACTGTGGGTTGTCCAGCAGCATTTGCATTGTCACCACCCTCAGCTTGTTGCATATGTCGCCTTGTAACAGCAATGGCAGCCCCTAACATTTCTTTGTCTCAGTAAAGCTTTTTCAGTTTTCACTTCTATTAGCTTTTTGCAGTGTTACAGTGTCTCTGTGGGAAACATAGTGGAATGTTGTTTGTAGACTTTTAAATGCTGGGCTGGGCTGGGCTAGTGTACTGCCTGTGTAATTGCCTGCTTCTAGTTGTTTTCACCTGCTACTTCTGCTAGTACTCCCTGATTAACTTCCTACTATTTGTTGTGCTTTCTTTTCCCTTTCTGTTTCCTCAGGGGGCAGCACCATGCAGACAAGCGCTAACACGCACACACAAGCTCACATGCACGCACACATACTTGCACGGACTTACACTTGCTTATTCTTGCTAAAATGCACGCACACAGGCGCATATGCGCTTACACAATGTTATACAACCTTACACATGCTTACTCCGGCTTAAACGCGTGCACACAAGTGCACACGCGTGCACACAGACTTACTTGGTTCTACACGCGTGCACACGTGCGCATACAAATTGCAAGCACTTCTACAAGAAACGTTGGTGTTATTCACGGCATACACCTTCAATTTCTTGCCTTTAGCTAGGATACCTGTTGACACACCTCTTCCAGTGATGGGCAACTGACAGCATACACATGCCACTCTGCTCCAATGAGCTTCACTTCTTTCATACATACCCCCCTCGTGATGTCACCTATCTTTTACTCTGATACTCCCCTTATCCTACTCCTACACTCCACTGACTGTGCTCATTTGCTATGTAAACTTGGGATTCACTATCCTTACCCTCATTTGCATAGGATTGCCTACTAATGCTTGGTTAAATGTCTTAGACTGTGCTTCCCCCTTTAGCAACCTCTACTTGGTAGCCATGTTGTCTTCGGACTGCCATTCCCTTGCATTATAATTTCAGAATTGCTATGAATTCCACATTTGTGGATTTTAATTCCTGTTTTTCTGGTTTTTACAGCGCACCGCGTTTGCGTGACACTGAGCTACGCTTAAACATCTGTGATCAGGATAAAAAAAAATTATTTTATTTTTAATTTACATCGGTGACCATTATCAATGGCCGTATTTTTGGTCATTGGCATGCTTACTCCACTGTATGCATCCTTTTTTTGGGGCTGTCACGGCTTCGTTTTGCTATTTGCAGAACCGTACTCAGTTGTCAATTGAGTACATTTCTGCAAATAACACTACTCTTACTCGGACAGGTTTGGGCATCCTGGATCGCAAATTTACCTCATTTGCATAGATTTCAGTTGCAAATTAGGTAATTTGCATATCCTAGCCCTGTCCATTTAAGACTCGTTTTGGGTGCTCTGTTGCACGCCCCTAACGGCTGTTCTTGGATCGCTCGGCAGACATGATGGCTGCATAGAGATTTACTCTACTCTTAGACTCCATGCAAGCCTTTGTGAATCCGGCCCATAGTGCGTAAGATGTTATGCCTTGCACAAAAGAACAGATTACTGAAACCAGATCCCTGTTTGCAGTCAGCTCTTTCTCCATGTGTGAAGATGTATTTTGTTACATATATATACATGGACATGGTTTGCATACTTCCATGACACTATATGCACACCATCAACCCTGCACTCACTCATCATATGTAGGGAATGTTTAATAGTAACATTTATCCCACAAGGTAAGGTGGATGAATGGGGATGCTTAATACATAGCTAAAAGAAAAATGCTTGCCTAAAGGAAACACATTTACATATGATAAGAAGATTGTTTTGTGATATTAAGAGATCATCTGTCTATTGCAACTGAATAAACTAATGTTTGGAAATGCAATATTTAAGGCTTTTTGCTATAACTTTTTGACATTTCTTCTCATTAGAAACACATTTCACTTTAGACTTGCTATAAAAGAAATATGAATGGGCAAAAAAAAAATCAGTTTATTACCTCACTCCATTAAGTTTTGCATTATAGTTTTACAGATAATTCCATGGAACAGAGGTGCAAACATCTTTAATGTTTTTCTTTTGCCATTGGCCTTGAGAAGCAAAACATTGCTCAGGAGTAATGGTGCAGAAATGATATATCAGCTTAATTTATTGCACTGTCAAGCCATGAGGAATAAATATATAATGATGTTTTATGGCATTTAGAAGACCATTAAGCTTTATTTTTCTCACATTTGTGTTACATGTTTATCTCCCAGTAATATTGCTGAAAACACTTCTATCAGAAATATGACATTAACATATTAATCACTTAGTGCTAACACAATACAATAACTATATTGAGTGCAGCACAGTTTTTTTCCATCACTTTGCCCTAGGAATGGCTATAAGTTGACTGTCATAATATCAGTATAACAGAGATAGCAGCCTTAAGTTTGATCACAGCATTTTTGTACTAAGTTATTATTCCCTTAATATCAGCTCATGTGTTTAAAGTAGGTCTACATTGAATAAAATATGAATACCAGGATGGAAATGTGAAAGCAAATTAAGCTACTCAGTGCTGAGCTTTACACACATCCTTTACTAGAACAGGACAATGTCCTTATTCCAAATGATGATTATTAAGCAATAATGACCAACAGGGTGTGTGTTACTGTATAAACTCAGTGAAGATGTTTGAAGAAAAAAAAACTTTCGAATTTTCTTCGTCTACTATATTCCATACTTACTAACCAGAAAATGACTAGTCTTTCCTTCCTCTATCAGCCTTTCCACAGTGCAGGCCACAGTATTTCCACAGTGGAATCAACTAGTTCCTTGTTAGTCTTCCTGTCTGTCACTCCGACTTACTTAATTTAAGAAATGTCCTATATATCTCAGATTTATATGTGCGATGGATTATCCTAGTTACCAAACTTGTAAATCTGTATACAATTGCTTCCATGAATGAAATCTATATTTTATAGTATCCCTCCCTGTATCATGATACCTTCCTAAAATTGCTGAATTGTATATATTAACTTAGGTGTATGAAATTTGTATATAATGACACTTCCAAAATTATATAATTGCATATATTAACTACTGTGAATGTTATTTGTGTATTCTCCAATTATTGTAATACTATTATTCATAAATATGGAACTTCTCTTCCAGGGCCTCCACTGAAAAAGGACGTTGTCCAGTCTGACTTTCCCTGTACCAAATGTAAAATAAATAAAATAAATAAATAACACCTGCAGAGGGGAGACAGCAGGCCTCCACACCACTGGAAGGGTATTGTTTACACAGTAACACACACCTTGGAGGGCATTATTGCACTTAGAGAATGGTCTGTCTGCAAAATAGTTGTGTTTTACTTACTTATTTTTTATTATTATGTTTTTTTTTATATTTTTGATGTAAAATAGTCCCTCCACCTAATGTTTCAAAATTGCTGTAGTATATGTAAATGGTGCTGGAGGAAAGATTTTACATTAAAAATATAAGATTTTCAAAGAATGTCCAGATTTTTTCCTCAGTTTCTGACCACTACTTGTGACATTTGTGGTTTGCTGGCAAATCATTGGATATTGCAGTCACTAAATAATGACATTCATTTGATTTTCAGACTTTATTCCCTTCAGAAAATGCATGCTAAAATGAATCATTTTATTTTAGCAAATTTCTAGTTTTATAACAGCAATGTTAAAATGTGCTCCTAATTTTGAGCCTTTGTCCCCTTTATTTTAGGCTTTATCCACATTCATTGTGCTAAGAGGTTGAGAGGTATGCATACCTCTTAATTTTAACTGCCATTGACACTGCCAAATCCATCTCTCTCTCTCTCTGTCTCTCTCTCTCTCTCACACACACACACACACACACACACACACACACACACACACACACACACACACACACACACACACACACACACACACACACACACACACACACACACACACATACAGATTCACACTTTTCTTTCTTTTTTAATGTTTATTTTCATTTTACATTTGCTAAACTGCAAAAGCACTGCTTGGAGAGGGTAAGATAATGGCTTAATCGCTCTCACTCTCACTTTCATGCATGCATATATTCACACATACACAGAGATAAACATACAGACATGGATTCAATAAAACCTACATGGTACCCTAAAGCCATGTACTCATCGCACCATGATGTGCAAATGGTAGAGTGCTGATTTATATATAGCAAGTGACTCTACATAGCATGTAGAGCTGTGCAAACCTGGCAAACATCATCGCATGCTAATTACAGCATATGCAGCTGAATTGCATGCTAATTAACCAATCCAAGATGGAGGATGATTCAAAAAACCATAAAGCAATTGTATACACTCAGTGTAGGTTTTGTCCTCAAATTCTAAAACCTACTGGAATACAGCCATGGAAATTACTGTACACAGAGAGAATGTTACAGGCTTCTGTTGCTCTTTTGCATGTGTATGTGCAACAGGCCCAAGTGTATGCTGCTGCTACTAATAAACAATGGCCAAGAAGGAAAACGGTGTTTAGACCCCATTTCACTTTTCATGATCTGCATGAGGTGGAAATAGTAGACTGCTACAAGGTGGATAGAGACTTGCTACAAGAACTCTGCATCCTCTGCCATCCTCAACTGAAAGCAAGAGCAAACTGAGGGGAACCAATACCTGTGGAGATTAAGGTATGTGTAGCACTTAAAATTTTAGCTACAGGAACCTTCCAGAGACCAAAAGGGGATATGCTAGATGTGTCATAGGCATCATCACCCAGGATCCTATATCAATTCCTGAATGCTATGCTACAACATCCAGTGACTACATACATTTTCCCTGTACACCCAAGGACAGAACTACAACTATGCAGGATTTCTACCCTGTAGCACATTTCCCTGAAGTCATGGGGACTGTATGCACGTTGAGATCAAAGCACCACCCAGGGAACAGGGAAGAGTGTATATAAACAGGAAGGGCTTCTACTCCATTAACTACCAGGTTGTGTGTAGCGCTAAGATAATAATAAAAAGCAGAACGAAAACCAGTAAAACAACGACAAGGCAAAGGCACCTGCAAATGAATCCACGACAAGAAATAGCGTAAACTTTTTTAATTTTCCACTTTCGTCCGTAGACTTCCTCAGAATAACACTTACTAACACAAACAGAGTTTAAATAGGCAAAACATCACTATGGTAATTAATTAAAAACAATCAATGATGTCACAAAAACAATTAACTACAAATTTTAAAAAAATATATATTTTTTTATAATAAACCTTATCAAATAATGTGTAAACAAACTAAATCTTCACATTTATTAACCTTTAATTTCCTATATTTAAGGAAGCATTTGACATTGATGGTCTCGTTGAGACCTGGGGGACGGTCAGACCTCAGTTTGATCTGCCAATATGTCTCCCTTTGTAGCAGGAAATTTTTAAAGTCCCCCTCCCTTTTATCCTTCCTACAGACTTCCAAAACTGAAAATAAAAATTTATTGAAAGACTGACAAACCAAACTGTGTTTAAAAAGGGCATTTTTTTCGTCTTTAGTTTTGATACTATACAAATGTTCCCTTATTCTGGTTTTCAATTGCCTGGTCGTCATGCCCACATAAAAGGCGGTGCATGATGAACACAAGGCAATATAAACCACACCAGATGAACAACAGTTGACAAATTCAGGAACAGGAAAAGTTCTATCAAAGTTACCAACTGATATATATGGTCCAGTCAGTATGAACCTACACATACTACAATCATGGCAACAATTCATTCCCCTTTTACTACTGAATGGAACACTATGGGAAATGTTGTTGCCTCTTTCAAAAATCTTTTTTAAGTTATAATCATTTCGAAATACAAAAGAAGGACCACAACCTAACGAATCAAACATTTCAGCATTACCCTTGATGATACGCCAGTTTTTAGAAATAATATCCTGTATGTACTGATTGTCAGAATTCATCCCAAGTGAACACACAATTCTGGAACCAAAGGTATTATTATTACTGATTTCCTTGTTCACTACATGGTTCAAACATACACTTAAAATAGGAGGATATAAACTCATTCGTTTGTTGTATATATCAGTTGCCATGTGTAATAAATCTTCTTTAGGATAACCCCGACTAAAGAACAAAAAAATAATAAAACAAAATTCTTGAAAAACATCACTGTCTTTCGATGTCATGCGACTGGCCCTTATAAACTGCCCTTTTGGAATGTTAGAAATAACATGTTTGGGATGTCCACTTTTGTAGTGGAGATACCCATTATTGAAAGTTTTCTTTCTATAAATACAACTATGTAACTTTTTCTCTTCAAAATCCCATTTAAGATTAACGTCCAAAAAATTGATATTAATACCATAATCACCTATAACAAACTTCAAATATGTGCTACAAGAATTAATATCCTTTAAAAAGGAATCAATGGATAACTCTTTAAAGTCTAGAATAAAAAACAGGTCATCAATAAAACGACAATGGAACAAAATATGATATTTATCAATTAAAAATGGAAGAAATGAACGCTCCCACAGTGCCATAACAAGATTGGGCTGCTGAAGACCCCATTGCTACGCCTCTCTTCTGTCGGTAATAAACTTGGTCAAACACAAAAAAATTATTTTCTAAAATAATTTCAAGGAATCTACAAATCAAAGAAATAGTATTCTTTGAAAAACCAGAATAAAGGTTGGTTAGAAAACTTCTAACAGCCTCAATGCCCTCATCTTGAGGAATACAAGTATATAAGGACACAACGTCAATCGTTAACATGACAAACCTATCAGGGTCAAAACCATTGTCAATAACAAACTGGTTAATTTTAGTCAAAAAGTGCCATGAGTCACGTAAAAAGGAAGTTTCATTACTAATGACAGGGCCTAACAGGGCGTCAATAACCAAAGACAACCCTTCTGTAACACAATGAGGAGATGAAACAATAGGTCTAAAAGGTGGGTTAACAAGGGATTTGTGGGTTTTCGGAATCCCGAAAATAACACCAATGCGTGGCTGGTCAATAACACAAAAGTCATAAAGTTCCGGACTAATATCTCCCTCCATTAATGCTTCATATAGATAAGAATATATAAAGCTTTGACGTTTATGAATGTCAAAAAGGGGAATGGTCTCATATTCTTCAGTGTTATTTAAAAGTTTCAAAATACTCTCAGTGTAATCACTTTGATTCATAACAACAATGTTGTTACCCTTGTCACTCTTCATAAATCTAACTTTACTGCACATGAGTTGTAAATTATTTAAGGCTTTAACTTCAGCTTTAGTTAAATTTTGTTCACATTTTTGGCTACAAGCTAATAAATGTTCAACATCTTGCAGACAATTCTCCTCAAAAATCTTCATTGTATGGTTTAAATTAGGACAAAAAGTGGAAGGTTTAACGAAAACCTTATCAAAATGAGCTATGTCATGCAATAAATAATGCAGATTCAATTTCCTAACATACTGTTTGATATCTATCACGGTCTTTACATAATTGGCTCTAGACCGTGGTACAAAATTAAGCCCTAACTTCAAAATGTTCATCTCATCAGATGTAAAAACAAAGTCAGTCAAATTGATAACACTAAAAAAACTGCTACTTAGTTCTAGGTTTCGTCCCCCGATGACTGCGAACTCAGAAAAGTTCGGCTTCAGGTTAGCACAGTTTTTACAGAGGCTTGATTCTTCTTGTTGACAAAAGAAGAAGGCGCCGCTGCTTTATCAGAGGCTGCACCAGAATTGGTAGTTTGTTTTGGTTTGACAACGATGTTATTGTCAATAGCATTTAAAAAATTACTATCTGTTTGAGAAGTAGATTTTGATTCTGAAACTGAAGTGATACACTCGACATCATTCTGACCAAGGTTAATGTTATGGTTACCGTTGACGGTAACAGAATTAGGAACTAGCTTTGTTCCGATGTCTGAAGGGTGTTCGGCTACATTCAAAGCAACCAAACCTTCCTTGTTTGAAACTAACTTTCTGTCCCAGTTGTTATTAGACTTTGAAAAAGTCTGTTTCAAGCCATTGTAGCCTTTTTGAGACTTGTTAATACTAACAAAAGACGAATACGCTGAATTGTTTTCATAGGCACTAATGTCCCGGAGTAGCTTGCCATGTTTCCGGTTGACATTGTCCACTGAAGAATGTTTTAACTCCTTGATAATGGAGTCATTAAAATCACCAAAACCTTTGTCGTCTAAAGATTCCTTGAAAAATAATTCTGATTTTGTTATTTCCTCCTTCAACAACTGCAATTTAACCAAGTTATTATCAATTAGAAGCTTGAGAAACTGAAGACCGGCCTCATTAAAAAAGCCGGTCAAAATCTCAAAAAACGGATCACTAGATGTAACACCGTTAGGGCACTTAAAAAAGCGTAGCCCTTTCGGAACAATATACAACTCAAGACACCTGGAAAAATAACAGTTTTCCAAATGTATGGCATTGTACCTTTTAAGGAGTTTTAATAACTGTTCCCGCTTGTCCTGAAAGTCCCGGTGCAATGGCAGTTTCTTGAATCCGTCGACATTACCGAAAGACCCAAACAGGTTGTCAGCACGGTCGAAAAAATAACTCAATGCCGTTCGACCAATCGTGCGCGGTGGAGTAAAACCCAAATCTTTTCCTGCCGGTAATTGATTGTCCAAACAAATAACTGTGTCCAATTCACGAAAAGACCCAACAGGACTAGAGGTCTTTGTAGCTGGTTCAGTTGAATTGGCCTTGGAAACCAGATACTGCAGTGAGCTCTTAATGTCCGTTAAAGTGCTAATCAACAAGGCACTCAAATTGATATTCTCAGATGAAGGTGTAGAATGAATACTGAGATTCATAAGTGGATCTTCAGCCGCCTCAGCCATGTAAAACACAAACTAATAAAAAGCAGAACGAAAACCAGTATGTTTTTAATTTTCTTCCTCAGAATAACACTTACTAACACAAACAGAGTTTAAATAGGCACAACATCACTATGGTAATTAATTAAAAACAATCAATGATGTCACAAAAACAATTAACTACAAATTTTTTTTTATAATAAACCTTATCAAATAATGTGTAAACAAACTAAATCTTCACATTTATTAACCTTTAATTTCCTATATTTAAGGAAGCATTTGACATTGATGGTCTCGTTGAGACCTGGGGGACGGTCAGACCTCAGTTTGATCTGCCAATATGTCTCCCTTTGTAGCAGGAAATTTTTAAAGTCCCCCTCCCTTTTATCCTTCCTACAGACTTCCAAAACTGAAAATAAAACTGAAAATAAATATAGGAAATTAAAGGTTAATAAATGTGAAGATTTAGTTTGTTTACACATTATTTGATAAGGTTTATTATAAAAAAATATATATTTTTTTAAAATTTGTAGTTAATTGTTTTGTGACATCATTGATTGTTTTGCTAAGATAATAATGCTGAATGTAAGTGTGCTGACAACCACGGTAGTAACCATGACTCCCATATCTGGTACAACTGTAAACTTTACCAGAGGTTTTTAGGAGGGATATCCCGCAAGGTCATTTATTGGATGATGCAGGGTATGCACCCGAACCATAGCTGATGACGTCCATCAAGAAATGCACATGCACCCATTGAAGAATACTATAATGAGGTACACACTCAAACAAGAGATCACAGAGTGTATGTTTGGGCTGCTGAAGTCATGGTTCTGGTGCCTAGATACATCAGGGGAGACCTACAGTATAATCCTAGTACTTGTGCTGAAGTTTTCACTGTCTGTGCTATCCTTCACAATATTATCCTGAGAAAACAGCTTCAAAAGAAACAGCAAATGGAAGGGGCACACATCCCACCATCACTAGTAAGTTTGCCACAACCACACACACTGGTAAGGAGTCAGAGGGGGAGCCACCAGCCACTGTGGGTTTTGGTAGGCTAGGCATGCACAATATGCCCTCACCCCTGCCAAGAGGCAATGGATAGCACACATACTGACCGCCTAAGGAGTACAACTTTCAGCCTATGCACATGCATGAAGTAAAATTGATGCAAGGCAATGGTAACAACCTTTACTTACCCATGTAATGGTTGTGTACTGCTAGCATCACACACAGTCAGCCTCAAATTAAAACACTTGTAACTGCCAGACTATCAAGGTAAGTGTTGAACCTGGAATAGGAAAGTATATGGCTAAGAACACAAATGAACAGCAAATCCTTGCATACTGTTATTTGCTAATGTACCCAGGTAGGAGGTGTGTGAGTTTTACAGCAATGACATCAATATGTGACAGGACTGACTTATGTTAATAGATGTGTGCTCTACATCAACTAATAGGCCTCATGCATCAAAGATACACACAATACAAAAACCTGTAAGGAAGCAGTGCAATTTTAAAAAGAGCATCACAAACACATATATACTAAGCACTCAGTCAGATATGCACCATAGGCATCAGACAAAAGACTTATGTACCCCTGCATCCAAAAGATAGAATTAAGGAGATAGCACAATCATCATTTGCACAGGGTGTTGTTTGGGGGGCAGGATTCCAAGGCTGACGCAAAAGATAGTGAGTGCATGTGAGTAACAGACAGGCAGGCAGAGATTTAGATACATTATCAAATGGCCACTGAGACAGAATGAGCTGCAGGCCTCACAAATTACCCATGTATCTATTATGTGTGTGTGTGTGTGTGTGTGTGTCTGTATTTGCATTCAAGGTGAAATGTATGTGTGTGAGTGTCTGCAAGAACACAGCTAAGCTCTGTGTTAGCTGTATCTCCTGGTATGTCAGACAGGTATGAGCTATGCATGGTAGAAGTAACAGTTCACCATCACTGTCCCTGCCCTCCAGAACTAGCTCTGCCAGGAGTTGTACTGTCTCATCCATGCCCATGGTCATATGTGCTGCTGCTACCTGAATGTGACTGATGTCTGCTGGATGAGCTTTCCTCATGAGTATACCCAGGACCATGACCTCATGGCCTACCACATCTGGGTGTGGACATTCCAACCACTGAAGGAGCAGTGGAAGTAGTGCCATTATGGGAGCATGATTGCTCATGGCCACCTTGGCTAACAGCAGATGATAATGCTGACCTACAACTGTATGGATGCCGTCTCCTTCCCAGCAGATGATTCATCACAGACTCTGCTCCTCCATCGTGTCATTCACCCATTCCATTGAATCGGCCTCATGGTGGTGGAGGCAGTCACACATATTAGCCAGTTCCACATCTACAACCCTAAGCATGTCCTTGTAGGCCCTAGTGTGCCTGCACCTCCATGATGGCCCTAAACATATGTTGAGTGACATGTAATGACATACTAGGATCAGGTGGGGGGTGGACAGAAGGTCTCCTCCAAGCACCCCTAACAACCCTCCTGCGTGACACCTCATCCACACTTGGGCTATGACCAAAGTCAGCCAGCACTGAAGACACAGTAACCACATTACCTTGATCAAGTGTCTCACCCTCCACCTGTCCATTGTCTGAGGGCTCAGTGGAATAGGTATACGTAGGCATACCAACTGTGTCTGAGGGAAATACAAGACATGGCTGAATGCCATCCACAGTGTCAGACTGAACCTCTGCACCCCCCGACTGTGCCTGTGTTTGGCCACCATCAGAGTCTACCAGTTCTCTGACATCACGTGGAAAGAGTCCTACACTTCCACTGTCAAGATCACCTGTGATAATAAGCAAAAAAAAAGAATTAAATGAATACTGCACTAAATATTTAAAACAATTTATATGATAACAAAGTAACACTGATCTCACTGTCGCAGATGGTATGGCAATACACACACTCATTACACCCACATCACGCATACAGATAAATGCATATATGTGACAAATGTCATCAATAACCAAAAACAGTTTTTGCTTACTGTGTGCAGATGACTCCACACTTGGAAGGGAGAATGATCCTAGAAGAAATGAAGCAAGGAAAAAATGCAAATTAAACATCACAATGGTATAACACAAGGGGACAGTGAATACACAATTGTCTATATGGCTGTTAAGAATACTTTTAACTGAAACTTGGCTGAGAATTCCAGCAACAGCCATGTGTAATGAACAAGTGTATCATTTAAGTCGTGATTTATCAATTGGTTCATTAAAAAAAAAACTTCCTTGGAAAAGTATTACTTAATTTTTTATGTAATTTACTATTCAAGCAAATCTAAAACTTGCCATATGTAAGCTTACGTGGAAGCTCCTCCTGGAACATACTCGTCCTCCCAGACACATCATCACCAACATCAATCACATGTTGCTGTGCAATTTCCACTGAGCTCTCTGGATCTCTGGTAGTGGACAGGAACTCTTCATTTCATGTCAGTGGGGACTCAGTAGCAGGCCCTCTCCCCTGTAGCCAACTGTTCATGGGCAAATGCAACTGCTTTCCTCCAGGTTGATGAAATCATATCAGCAACCCTATGATGCACCTGATCGTAAGCCCTGGTGTGACCCTCTTACTGTACTGATGTTGTTCAATAACTGATTCCAAATCTGCCTTCTACCAGCCATATCTCCACATCTTCTCTCAAGCAAAAAAGCACCATGGTGCCTGAATGCCTGCACTATTAAATCATTTTCTGAGTCACTGAAAGGGGGTTTACATGAATTTGTACACTTGGGTGGCATAATTCTTGTGACAAAAACAGAGAAGGGTACAACACATAAATATTAACTAATAAAATTCCTGCTTATATACACATATTTGTCTAACATTAAGCACTGGAAAAACACATTTCAGTTATTAAAACTAAAAGTTATGTGGTTGTACCACATCCCACTCACACACAAACTAAGGTTTGGTCCAAATCAAGGAATGCCACTTTAGTAATGTATTATGTTTCCAGCTGAATAACAGGATGACTATGCATTTTCAAGAGAAAAGCACTTAAAACACATTTTTGTTGTGGCAAAACAGAAATTTATTGGATAGCTCCCATACCCCCAAAACAATAAACAAATGAAGGTTTGTACAAACCAAGGAATACCACATAATTCATTTGGTATATATGCCTTCAACACAATTCTCACAATGTGTACACATTTACAACAGAAAAGTGAATTTTATATGATTGCCACTCACCTCTCACTGTTCACACCACTCCCCTGGAAGTGTCTCAGGGATAGATTCCTGTCCCAGAGACTTCCCATACTCTGGAATAAACTACCTATCTATATCAAACAAAGCTCCTCATTAGCACTCTTGAAGAAAAATCTTGATGATTGGATGGGAAATAGGAAATTTACCCCGGGGATCACCTCTGCGGCTCTGCTCGACAGTAGCACAGGAAAATAATTTTCTTGGGTGGCAAAAGCCAGGGTACCTTTTTGGCTGGGCTTGTATAGGCCCCAGGGCCGATAGCCTAGTACCTACCTATGAACCTATGAACATATGAACCTCAGAAGCACAATATATGTGTCATTGACCTGGCACATTACATTTCCATGCAATAACAGAAGATTGTAAAATAACAATTTTAACATATCACTTGTAATGAAAGTTAGTAACCTGTCTATCTGAGAAATGTAAATGGCTGCCAAATGCCTATGCCAACAGTAACTCATAAGAAGTGCATACCGATAGAAGTTCAATTTTATACTGATTATATACAGTTTGCTTTATAATATCTTACAAAATCTAGAATGTCCTTGAAAAAATGCAATCGCACCTTAACACAATTAGAAGCCTTATCTACAGATAAATCAAAAGGAATTGCAATCTTTCTGTTTTGTTCAAATACACAAGTCTCCAAGTCTCCTCACTTTCAAGTTCCCTAGCGACATGATTGCATTTTTATAGTGTAGATTTAGGCCTCTGAGCAAGGTGAAGATACAAATGAAGTGTGAACTCATTATAATCACTGAATATCAAACTTCTGACTTCATGAGCAGATATAAACATAATGTAGGCATACCTGTCAACTGTCCAGATCTTTGGCTCATATTTTTGGTCTGTTATTCATAAAATTTGTGGTTTTCTGGAAAATCACTTGAATGATCTGAGGATTGAAGTCACCAAATAATGACATAGATTTGAGTTTCAGACTTCAATTCCTTCAGAAAATGTATGTTAAACCAAGCCCTTTTACTGTAGCAACTTTCTAAGTTTATAAGAGCAATATTTAAAACATGTCCCTGTTTGTGGGCTTTTGTCCCTCATTTTGTCAGGCTTTGTCCAGATTTCTTCCACTAACAGGTTGAGAGGTTTGAGTGTAGGCCCCACCTCACTGTTAATGGCTAATGGCTTGCAACTGTGAATGAAGAGTTGGGGGGGTGAGGAAGACACAACAGCAATTCAGATTACCTTACCTGTATTGTGTGTGTCACCTAAGATACACTTACAAAGTGAAGTAACTTTAGCAAGCTTTTAAATGGAATCAAACAGCACCCATTTATCACTTTTGTTCACTAATAGTGAAAGTCTCATGCCTTTTCTGCAAAATGCTTTTCAATGTCATGTATTTTTTTTCATACGTTTAAAGAACAGTTATACGACTGCATGTCTAAGAGTACAGCACAGATAAGAGAAGAATGAACACAATACAAAGAGAAGACAGAGCTGCATTGGTGCAAACATATTTATAAATGGTTGTGTGATCAGTCTTTGCACTAAATATGTAAACCACACATGTACAGACAAATGAGAGTGTACAAGTGTATATGTCTTGTTAATACTGTAGAGGAAACTGGAATTGTTCTATGCACATGATTTGCTTTCTTGGTGCAAAGTTGTTTCTGTGGCAAGGACAGATAAGATACTCCCAGTAATTTTGTGGGTTCATTAGTATCATAGTTTAAATCCAGAGTTGTGTAGAAATTTCTAATTTGTTAAAATATATTTTGTATTTTTTGCATGACACGTGGCTTTGTGCTAACACAGTGAAACATATAAATATTTTAAAATTAATGGAAGTTGCCTCAAGAAACGCAATTCTGCTTAGCACCATTGGACATTGTTCAGCATGTGTACACAACACCTGCAGTTCCGCAACACCTGCAGACAATAAAGAGACATTGCCACTTTCAAAAAGATACACTGTTACTTCTTTTGCCTTCCACTGTGCAAACACAGTAAGTAGTGTTGTGTGGCAGTCAGCACTCATACACAGTAATGACTGTAAAAAATAGACTTACTGCTCACCTCTTCCTGTGGCAACAGGTGCATGTTCATGACCCCAGTATAAGTAAGTGAGGGTTCTAATCCAACAAACTCCAAATTTTATTCATGCTGTTGCACTGTAATTTATCTAGAAATTAACAATATAAAAATAATTACACATAAAAATAACTATGTATAGCAAATAGATTGAGCGTACACATGATATATATTAAATGTATAACTGTGGATATCAGTACAATTATGGGACTGCAAATAATTTTTTTCTGACCTAGGATAGACTTCATGCTTTATTGACAGTCAGGTCACATGCATACATTGTTAACTACTGAACTCTTTAATGTGGCTATATAAGTAATGAGCATGCAATAGTGGCAATGAGTACTCTGGACAGTAATGAGTGCAAAAATACATCTGCTGCCAAGTCTTAACAATACAGGTATGTCAGGGTTCTAATCCAGCACCCTCCAAATTGTATTAGTGCTGTTCCAGTTAATTTTAAATAAAAATTAACAATATCAAGATAATTATACATAATAATAACTATGTATAGCAGTGAATATCATATGCATTATTTGTGTGACTGAGGGTGTCCTGACAATTATGCTTCTGCAATTAAAAGTTTCTTTTCTGCCCTGGTATGGACTTCATACTTCACTGATAGTCATCTACACAATTCACATAACACAAGTCTACCTGAAAAACAATGTATTGTGTGGTCTGACCCAGAACTTAGAATTCTTTCCAGCAAGTAATATAATTATATGCATTTCCGGTATATTGTTACACATTATTCCTGCATCACACATGAAAATGCAAAAACCAGGACCTTGTCAGGTCTTACACATACATGGTTAACCACTCACTCTTTAATGTGTCTATATAATGAATGAGCATGTTAGACAAACACTTCTTCTCTGGCAATGAGAAAAAAAAAACACCTATGTGAAAGAATATATATTCTCTACTTTATGTAGGTTTGAATTCTACATTGTACTAATTACTATTATCAGTGTGCAAAGCCCCACATAAGATATGTCAAGTCATAAAATGTATAAACTCCAATACAGGTATTAGAAGTCATTTAACAGTTATAGCAGGAGACAAGCCTTAAATTAATGTTGTCACACTACCCGTCCTATTTCACAAACTGCCTTCCTCTCTGTTTGTCAATGCCACTTTCCATGCTTCATCATGCAAATGTAGTTGGCATTGCTGTGCGGGTTTGTGCACTAGCCATAAAACCTGATATCAAAATTGGTGGGAAAGCACTTTAACTGTTGCTGGATGACAAGTATAGATATGGCAGGAGCTAGGAAGGAAGGTGCCCAATTTAGGGTTCAAAGGTGGGGCACAGAGGAGTCCAGAGTATTAATTGCACTCCTTCTAAAGTGCCATAACCATAGACATTTCAGGGGGGGCAATATAAATTGGAGGCCTGGATCAGTTTAGCCAAGGCTGTCTCCAGTGCGACTGGCATTCCACACACTGTGGAGTAATACAGGCACCATTATAACAACCTGAAAAGGCACCTGCAGGAACAACTCAACCAGTGGCTGGATGGGTTTAGGACTGCTAACATCCCACAGTTGTGTAAGTCTACAGATAAACATACTTTAAATGATATACAAAGCTGGAGATAGCCAAGACTGGTATGTATAATACTTTTCTGTTTTTCTCTCATTATTATTTTACAGCTGCCCAGGAGATTTCAGTGAACAGGGAGGGCCATGCTGAATGCTTAGAAAGCCTGAGAGAAACAAGGGGTATGTATACAGCACAAATTAACAATTATTTTATTAAAATATTGCTCTTCCATATATTACTAGCAAATTAAGCATGCATATCTTAACTGTAAAATCAAGCATGCATGCTTCATTCTGTTACTCAAGGTAATTGCAGTAGTCAGTTGTAATAATGTATTCAGATGTGGATTCAAATCCCACAAGTAACAAATGCACACCAAAAAATGTTAAATGTTAATTTCAACAAAACTGGCATAAATGGCATGTTGTTAACTTAACCCGTATTGTTGTTAAAAGCATATGTGCAATATATGCATATTGCAAGGATTGTTAGGAACGATTCTCAGTTCTATCTTGGATTTTAAAAAGTACAGTTAATATAAAATTTAACATATATTTTTATTATGGAAATTTATTTTATGTGACATATAATGGTTCTAATTATCATTTTTTTCTTATTTTTTTCTGTTACCCCAACTCTTCTCTGTCTTTTTTTTATTTTTATATGTGTGATCACACTGGACTGATGTCATAATTTTCTGACAACCAACAAAATGATTTTCAGCACAGGGAGGTAGGCCAGCTGCTGTGGCTTAGCCTGCCACCCCTCCAACTGCTGCTGCTGCACCAATGCCTAGCACATCTGGGATGCAACCTGGCAGTGCTACCTCTGCAGCCCCTGCACTACCTGGGCCCTCAACAGCAGGCAGCATTACCCCAGCAGCTGCTGCAGTGGTAACCTCTGGGAGTATTGATGAGGTAGGGATTTCGTCACCCACCAGAAGCTGCCAGGCATGGTGCATGAGGTCATAGACTGTACAATTGGTGCACTCCTCAGCTGTCTGGAGTAGTTGTTTGTTGGACTGCAGAGAAAACATAAACATCAAGCAAACTAAGAGGAAGCTGAAGAAGGGGACAGAGATGACAGTTCTGAAGGTGAGGACTAGATTCTCACTGTCCCCATGCATGTGACTCTGATGTGTCCTCCCTATCCTCAATCATGGCGTCCCTCAAGCTTTTTTTTGTCTTATTTGTCCTGTTTGTCTGCAGCTGCTTCCACACCCACCCTACTTACCTGACCCTGATGTGCCTACATCCCTTCCCTAACATTTCTCTCTTTTTGAAATAAAATCAAAAAACTGGGCACCTGTTCAACAAAAAAAAAAATTGCTGTCCCATACATAGCTCTCCACTTTGCACATGTGTTTTCTCGACACACTTGATTCAGTCTAATTGATTATACAACACAATTGCATTGTTGTCATCTGTGTTGAGTTGACAGCTCAGAGTCATCCAATTTGCTATCCATGTTCATATTACGTTGTTGAAGAAGTGGATAGCCGTGGTCCTTTCCCAGTTCCCTCCTGCACATTTCTATGTTGTTTCCCCTTTGTTCTCCCCCTTACTTGCCCCCCATTTCAACACTTTCCTATCTATCCAATTTTCATACCTTTAATGTGGTCAAAAATAGTCACACACCACACTTATATGAGAAATGCCCCCCAATAGTGGTTCACTTTTTGTCCTCGGCATTTGTGTGGAGTTTGGCATCGTACACCAATGCCAAGTGATGGTTAACACAAACTATACAAGGGTAACTGCTCCAAGGATATTAACTGACCCTCTAACATAATAAATCATGTTGTACAGAAAGATGCAACTATCAGACACTACCCTTTCTCTGGAACAAGCTTCCCAGTCATGTAAACCAAAGGCCTTGCCTGTCCCTCTTCAAGTACAACCTAGAGCAATAGATGGCTAATCCTGTTGTTGCAACCATGTCCCTCAAGGATAGAGGCAGTTGGTATTAGATAACATAGCATAGGCTCATACCTGTGTGAACATTGTTCACATAGCTATTTAAAATTGTGAAACAGGTGTTAATGTATTGCTAGGCTGTTATGAGATCTTGAGACTTTAGTATTCTTCTATGCACCTATAAACCTATGATGTACAACTGTATCCTAGATAAAGCTATAGTGTGACTGTACAGCATCACAGACATACCAGTGCATCACATCAGTATTACTTCCTGATAGTTTCCATGAGCAGTTATTTACTCATATCAGGATTTCATGGTAGTATAAAAAATTCCATTGCAGTGTCAGGGTGGCTGTGATAGTGTGGCATATGTCTTGGGTTTGACAAGTGCTGATTTAAGGTGTGCTCCATGTATCATTTGGAATGTGAACAGTATCACAGTGACAACATCCTTGCTCATTGACACTGTACTTTGCAATACTGTAGTTTCCGTATACGTGGGCACACTGATGCATTCCAATCAGTGTCACATATTGCTGTACCATTTATTATAATGGATCACGTCTTAATTCACACATCAATAGCAGATGCTGCAGACAATATCCATTGCTATTACCCATGGCAGATGAATGCAATTCACTTTTTCCACAGTGAGCTTCCACACATTTTTGTGGGCATACATAAGTATTCTTTGTGATGCATAACCATTAGGGGTTGACAGTGCAGACTTCCCTTCAAGGTGTTATACAAGGTGCATGTGTGATACGTCTTCCTGTGATGCACTAAGTAAATACATGACTCATTGATGGCATTGATGGCATGGGATACATTCTTGCAAGTGTGGCATATGTGTCATGCAACCCTCTCAATTAGCCAGGATTACTCCTAATTTAAACTGCAGGTGTAACAGGTCCCTCTTAACACCTCCAAAAAGTGGTCATTTTTAAGAAAGGTGTGCTTGTTTCCTCTTAATAGATTACTGAGAAATCATTACAGTTGTACAAGTGTGTTTCTGCAGAACATGTATAATAACTCACAATAAAATATTTTATGTCAATGTCACAGATTAATGGTGACATTATTCTGATATTTTGGCCATGATTGTGCCTGCTTTTGTCTACTGTTGTCCATGAGCCTGTTGCTATGTGTCCCTAATTGGTTAAGAGCTATACTTACATTTCAGTCATATTAAAGCAACTCATTTTGTACACCTTCACAATATACACATACCCCTATTGTATATACCATCCTTGTTAAATGTCCTGTCCAGTGATCATGTCAGGGTGATTATATTACAACCAATCATCTCCATTGATATGTGACCTTCTGTGACAGTTACATAATATACTATAACTGTGTGATGATATGAATATGCCCACATAGGAGGTGTAAACAGCAGTGCATACTGTAATATGTACATATGTGATTAGTTTTCATGCTACTGATTTGTCTTTGGGGTGTACGCACATTGTCATTCCCTTATGTGGTGTATATTCTCATGCTTCACATGTCCCCTTCTTCTTTTTTCATTCCAACCATTTGTGCCTTTGTTACTTTTCAATACACAGTCTACTCTAGACTAGTGTAATTATACTGCATTCTGTGTACCCTTGATGAGCATGACAAAACCTTTATTTCAGCATGCCAAAAACATGCTGTAGTATACATTGCACTGAGTATACTTTTCTATAATGTGTTATTACTGTATTAATTACATTAATTTTAGCCCTGATAGTCATTGTGGCTGTCCGCACAATTCTGTAGAGCACGTCTCCCCATGGCTTAACTTGTCTGCTCTTGCTATATGGTTTTATGCTGCTTACACAGTTTTCTGGCCAGCAACACTGTTGCTGTCCATGAAACCTCGCTTGTATCCGCGTAAGCTCGATGCATGGCATGCATATGTGATTAGCACTGCTGCTCATATCACAAACATGTAAACTCCCTGTAGGCTTTGTGCTAAGCCTGTACAGAAATTATTGAATCCCCAGGACACACTTTTCTGATTTTTTTTTTTCAATTTTACACTCATTAAACAGCAAAAGTACTGTTCAGTGAGCATAAAATAATGGTGGCCATTAGGTTTCTTACAGTCTGAGCCCCATGGCAGCTTACTATGCTGCTGTGAAGCATCTGACTCATTTTTCAGTGGGCATTATCTTTACATTAACACCCTTCTGGGGATGTTCATTCTCCAGTCCGGGTTAAATATACAGTCTGCCCGTTATCTAATTCTTGTTAACATGTACCCAGCTCCCTTTCTGTCTCTGTAGTTCAAAAATCCTTGTTTTCCTAATATTCAGTGATGAGTTTTATTTATAGATATGTGCATCATCACCATATTATCTATTCTGTTCACGAACCATGTTGTAGATAAAGATCTCAGATATGTTCATTACAGGGGTTTCCAGGGTATATTGGTTCAAGACACTCATCATTTCATGCATTTCAACACAATGTTTGCAATTCACTCAGTAATTGTTTATGATAAAGAAAAGCATATTAGAATGTCTGCTGAACCAGAAGTGCTTAAGAAGTCATGAAGTTAATTGTTACCGTGACAGATTGAAAAGCGGGGCTGCATACCACAGACAAATGAGATTTCAAATGCATACAAAGTTCAAATTGGGCTTGTGTCATGACTGAACACAGTCCTTAGACCAGATCACCTACCTGAATGATGAAGGAAAAAATGAATAAGACATTAAGTCAAGGTATATTAAAAGTTGCTGACTGGTATGACAGCTTCATAATAAACATTTGTGGAGGACAAGATAAATATATCTCATTTAACAGATGACATCCAGAAATAACCATTATGAAGTTACCTTTGTCAGAGCACGAACAACAAATATCTAGTAGAAATGGAGAAAGTGGGAGGAGTATAGCACATAACTGAAAATAGTTCATCATGTAAAGGACCTATGAAAGAGGGGTTTGAGGGTCACAAATAATTATGCATCCTCCTTTAACTAACAGGAAAGGAGTATTTATTTTCTTTTTTTTACATAAACAACAAAAAGTTTCAATCATATTTAGGAACAAGAATCTTTCTGTTGGTATATACATCATGTGTTACCATATCTAAGGTACTGAGAACTACTTGACGTTTAATGTTATCAGTAAATGAGCCGTTAAGCGACACATTTGGATACTGCATAACACTGCTGAGGCCGTGTGCCTGGGAGTTAAATCTGATCAGTCTTTTCATGTAGGAAAACCATTTCTTCTATGAAATAAAATATCACTGCTTCATAGGATTATAGGAAGTCACTAGGCTAATGGCCTTGGGGCCCTTATAAGCTTAGCCAAGAGTTTATCCCCATAAAAGCAACATCAGTCAGCACCTGTCCTCCCTGTCAATGAGGGACACAGATGGAACCTGTGGGACAAATTTGTGGTTTCCCATCCACTCATCAAGGCTGCGCTTGAAAGTTTGAAAGCTTAAAACAAGCTACCACCATGACACCACCTCACCCTACAAAAAAATGAAAATTTGAAAACATACATACTCTCATGTTTGGCAAAATACTAATAATTTGCATGATTTAGACATCTACTTGTAAATGACTTGTACTACTTGTAAAAGACTTGTACTACTTGTAAATGACTTGTACTACTTGTAAATGAGTTGAACTACTTGTAAATGACTTGTACTACTTGTAAATGACTTACTTGTAAATGACTTGTACTACTTGTAAATGACTTGTACTACTTGTAAATGAGTTGAACTACTTGTAAATGACTTGTACTACTTGTAAATGACTTGTACTACTTGTAAATGACTTGTACTACTTGTAAATGACTTGTACTACTTGTAAATGACTTGAACTACTTGTAAAAGACTTGTACTACTTGTAAATGACTTGAACTACTTGTAAATGACTTGTACTACTTGTAAATGACTTGAACTACTTGTAAAAGACTTGTACTACTTGTAAATGACTTGTACTACTTGTAAATGACTTGTACTATTGTAGCAGTAGTTATGGCAGTTACACAATAAGGCAGTGTGACCCAGGTATAGGTCATATATAAAAATGCAACAAAATAAGTCACTAAAACAAGTAATCACATGTACAGGGCAGCAAAGCATTACTTAAGGAATTTTTGCCTGAGTTATAAAGACTACTTGCCATTCACAAAAAATGATTTTACAAATAATTGTCAGAAAGGAAAAGAATACTTGGTAAATGGTAGGGCTAGGCTAAGAACATTAGCTATACTATATGGTATTTACTTATTAAATTGTTTATTTATTCCATTATGGACGTACTCTTTTTGTGATGAATGAGATTTACTGCTTTTTCTTTAATGATCACTTATTGTGACACAGTATGCTACTAGTGACCAAAGGGACCAATACAAGGACTAGAGAGTGAAGCTTCCTAATAACTCATCGCATTAACCATCTGTTATATGATTATCAATCACATGCTAACAGACTGAATTTCAGAATGGTTAAGTAATAGTTTGTGTTTTAGGCAAATTATGTAAGATGCAGTTTTATGAAACCCATTACAAGTCACCTGTACTACATTTCTGTTGGGAGTTATTATTACATGAACATCAAGGATGAGATTCCAAAACGTCTAATGCCGTATACTACTATGACATTTGTGGAGTAATTAAACTGACAACGTAGCAAATAGCGTTCACGTATGATTTACACATGAATTGTAATATTGAAGAGAGATTTTTATCCAGTGCACTAATGCAGTTTATGTTAGATTTGCTTACTTTATGGTTAAATGCGCATTTGCATGTGCATGCATGCACGCGAGAGCACACACACACACACACACACACACACACACACACACACACACACACACACACACACACACACACACACAGACACCCTCCACTCACAATCACTCACAATCACTCATATACACACACACATACACACACACACACACACACACACACACACACACACACACACACACACACACACACACACACACACACACACACACTCGTGTGAGAGAAAACATACTGTAGCTGCACATGGTAGTGATTTAATTTTCAGCTTACCCACTTAGATAAGCAACTGCTTGCTTATAGTACTGGTATGCAGCATACTGTTGCAGAATGCGAAAAAGCTTTCTATGTGAGAACATGACATAGTAATGGACAAGACACATTTGTTGGAAAATTATGAAGCAGTACCTCCAAAATGTGCCCATAACTAGTATTACAGTTGTCTATAAAAGGTGCCCTTACCAAGTATTGCAGTGGGAGAATTGCAATCTACATAAAACAGTTAACAAAGGAAGACTCACTGATATAGGCAATATTACAAATCAAGACTGTATCTTCCATGCAAAAGCATTCCTTAACAACAACAACAACACTACATGACAGGAGCACTACAGTCATGTGCATATACAACACAGACCTGAAATGTGCTACTGCTAAGGTGATGTGATAACGCGATACAATAGATAAGTGGGCATACCTTGGTATGAGGCCACTGCACTATCGCCTTATGTAGTGCTAATAATCTCATATCTGTGGATGCATCAGAATACTACAGACTTACATGACATATTGGCTAAAATATTTAGCTCTTGAATGCCCTGCATCACTAATGCACCTCATTAGCATGCAGAATTTCAAAATCCTATACTCTTTTTAAGATGTGTAACTTGCCGTGGAGTTATAGCATACAGTAACAATACTCCCAAACACTCGCTCATGTAATAGAATGTACCAATGTCTACAAGTCTTGATCAACACTGAATCTATGAATGGTAGCTAGAGTTGATGAATGGGCAGACCATAAGGGGGCAATTTCACTTTACAAGGAGGCAGGGACACATCTAAAGACAGACCCATCCCTAATAACTCAATCTCCTGATGCTAACAGGTAGGGATACATGCCTCCTAGCACTGTTTAAAGCCATCCTGTGAAAGCCTTAGTGACGGTTCCTATGTCCACCCACCTCCTGCACCCTGTTGCTGACCCAGCCCAGAGGGTTCAGTAACTTGAGTGACACTGAATAAGTGCTAGCAGTGTACAAGGGAATTTAGCATAGACCACGTAACCTCCTATATGATGCAGGACTCACACCAGTGTGAGATGACAGTGGAGTTGTAGAACACCGGCTTTGCTAATATGTCTAGTATATCACAGGTAATTAGGGGGCGGGCAGTGCAGTTGCAGTATGCTAATGCCGGGATTCACACACAGCTGTTATTGGCTGGTAAGCAGTAGTCTGAGTTGTATGAGCACAGCTGTGCACAGTATTGAACAGTATATCATGCAAAGCGATCTGTAGCATCAAGTCAGTCGTTGTTTATAATGCTTGTGTTGTGATGGATTGTGAAGCTGTTACAAAACACTTAATACTACACCTGAACAGTACTAGCAGCTATATTACTTCTTATCACATACAATTCTGGCAGGCTTTGTCATGTTGGTAAAGCACAGTTTTATGAGTAGGGAACTGGGAAAAGAGCATTCACAGGTATGGTTAGCATATTACTTAAGTATACGTGAGTAATTGTTGCATATTTCTAGAAAGGTTTATATGATTACATAACAGCAGACATCTTACACAATGTAATGACAGCTGTGGCATACATGAGTAATATAAAATATGTTAAAAATACATTATTTACCAGAAAGTACAATGACCACATATGCAATGAATATTACATACATTTTAATATGTTCTTTGTATGCACCAATACCCACATCCTCCATGCTGGTATTGGTGCATACAAAGAACATATTAAAATGTATGTAATATATATTAATATGTTTTTGTATGCACCAATACCCACATCCTCCATGCTGGTATTGGCAAGATACTTGTATACATTTCTTAGAGGCTGATATTAAAGGAACTTTGTGCTGTTATACTGTAGAATTATTGAGGTGCTAATTGTTATAGACAAAATTAAGAGTGTTCATTTTCTATGTTTCTTGGGTCCCTTTCTGCCTTTCTAACTCAAAATTGTTTTGGCAGGCAGCTCGTAATAAACATTTGGCCCTCTTATATCTGGATACAGAATTGCAATAGAGATATCTTCATCTATGGTTCATATATTACAGGAGTCCTTATCAGATAAATGTGCTACACATGCTTTGTTAGCATAATTATATCCTAATGTATATTCAGTGTGTATTTTAAGGCTACCATATTGTAATATAGCATATTATGTATACACATAACGAATGTACAATGTCAGCACAGCAATATGAATAACTACCATATAAAATCAAAATACAATCATAAAGGTAGCTAAAAATCACATCCGTTATTGCTAATCTCTGAATATCCATGTAAGGTACTTGGTATTTGGATGTCTCTTCAGTAATATGTAGTCACAGCAGCTAAACATAATTCTGAAAACAAGCCGTAAATTTACTTAATGTTTCAACGAGATGAGTAATGCAGAACAGCCACTACCTAGTTATACTTTAAAGTTCATACCACATGAATATGGAAGACCTCAGCATACAAGTCACTAAAGAACAATGGCAACAGTAACATTAACAGCATACTTGTGTTAAACACCAATCATCACAGCAAACACACAAAGAAAAAAAACAACATTAAGACATTCCACACTAACAATACAGGTATTCTCAGTGTGCATTATACATATGGTGACTGCACCGTATAATCGTACAGTATGTATTAAGCTGAGAATGCATAGTGCTAACTTAGGTAAATGACATTATAAGAACATTATTATAGCTATGAGACAAAAACTCCTGGATAATATGCAGATTGATAGTGGTGACATCAGTAAGAGAAAAATGATTATAACTTCAGAATCACACTATTTGGTTGTTTCCTGTATGTACTTTCCTAATTTTTGATCACATGCCATCAGAACCTATTGCAGTATTGCTTCCCATAAACCCCATTATAACATCCAGCAAATTTAATACAGCATCAGTGTTTTATAAACTTCCAGCTACCATTCAATACTGATACATGCACACATCAAACAGCAGCATCATAAATACGCAGCAACATACCTCTGTCAAATGTATTATAAATGACATATTGATGTAGCATAAATGTAAACCTGGAATTTTAAATATCCATAATGTTCAGTACACATGTGGTTGCTAAACTGCTTGTGTAAACATAATGCATGTTAAATACACTTAATTTTATGCCATTGCTGAGAGAACATTATGTATTACACATTTTCTGTGTTGTAATCATACAATCTTTTGTATAAGTATGCAACGGATGTAATACAAGTAAGTATGTACAAGAATGCAACAAATGCTCATGGATAGTTGGGTAATATGCTAATCATAACTATTTACTTTCTTTCATATATAACTACATTTTACTAACACAACAAAGCCTTTTATAGTAGTATGAGATACTGTGAGGATATTGTTACAGTTTACTTATATGTGCAGTAATTACAATGCTAATAAGCATGAACCAATATCAACTTATTATCATTAATTGCTCTCCTGAACCCTCCGTGATACTAGACTTATATATAGCATTACCCAAGTATTTAATGACCAGGGATCACCAGCAGTATGAACTGGTAAAAACAGGTGCAGGAGAAGAGGGAGTTTTCTAGCCAACATTGCTGCTCACAGGTAATGGTTTGATGCAGTATTGGGAAGCCCAGTGCCATCTCTGCTTGTCGTTCAGAAGACTTTTGTGAGATGTTAGGCATGAGCATCTCTTAAGGTGTGCCCACCCCCCTCCTAAACCAATGACACCCCCACCCCCATAACCTGCAAAAATCACCTACTCTGGTTTCTGTTAATGGCTCTGGGCATTACTGAGGTTTAAAGAATGGCCTGCTTCATACCACCTTGCCATATCCATGCCTCCCCAAAAATGGATGAGCGGGTATAGCCTAATTATCCCCCCCAGCTGTTATGGGTGCTTGGGACACTAATTAAAACCAGGCAGCCTGAATCAAAGGAAGGATGTTATCTCTCTACAGTAACGCAGCTGGCTTCCTCTGCAAGACTTCTGGATTTTGGCACAGAATTTTGGACTCAACAGGGGCTGACATAGAGTGGCAGAGTGTGCTGTCAGTCCCTGAAATTCTGAAACATTGCATGGTGATGAAGGTTATTAATGATATATGTTCCTGAAGAGTGCAGTATAGCAGCCGATGTGCCATATGTCTGTAGCATTCTGAAATGTTCACAAATATGGGGGAAATAGTGTACTCCCTAATAACAAGTTATACCCAATTAATTTATGCCACATCAGTTTTGCTATCACTTTATTAGGTCTGTGTTCAATATGTACATTACCACAATGCTATAGTCATGTGTCTGTTGAAGTTGAAGACTTGCACAGAAGATACTACATGTATATTATGATGCTGCCTATATTTAGGAGGATTCTATTGAAAACCACTCTATGTAGATGGTAATACTTCCACTGTATACTTCTTTTGTGTACCCATCATGGACACTGATGTATATTTTTCCACACATGTATGTTGCACATTAAGTATCTTAAATTCTTAGCATAGACGTTTTGTGTTTGTACATAGGTGCCCATAACAGTATGCTTCAAACCCACCCCACCCACAAATATTTTAAAATGAGTAACTGCAAGTTCAATTAGAGTTGAATTTTTTTCTCTCTCTGTGTTGCAATTATATTTTTCTATATTCTCACTTTCTCTGCACACACCTATATATATATATATATATATATATATATATATATAGAGAGAGAGAGAGAGAGAGTTCCATTTGTTTGGTGAACAGGGAGTTTGATTGACATCTGCTTGACTGCATTTGTCAACTATACAGATAGTCGACAGGTGTAGAATATCGACAATCCCTGGCTAGGTAAATATTCCCTTTCACTGGGGATTGTATTATCCTGGAGTTCTTGGGGTGATGTTGTTTATATACCAGAAAACAATGTTTCCATTTTCAATGTTGAATGGTTTACCTTCAGGATGTTGAAATTCATGTTAGTCAACCAACTGAAGGAATATTATATATGTATGTATGTACAATGCAGTCTGGAATTTGTATAGGAGTTTGAAGATGAGGGCCTCTATTAATAACTCATTCACTCCAATGGAGCTCAGGAAATTTGCACTGTAACTCCCAAAGGGCAGAGTCTAAGCCTTTTCACAGAATCAAACTATGTCTGCACATTTCAAACAAATGTTCATATCTCTGGAACCATAAGGATTATGAAAGAAGTATAAATGACAAACTCTTCAGCACAAACTATTTTTATAGGGTAGTGTTTTTTAGGTTCTAGGTTTTAAACAGAGTTTTATAAGTCACAGTAAACACAGTAACTATTACATTTGTAATATTTTGTAACCAATTTACAATATTTCAGCAACCACTCAAGTTACACACATACTGTCAGGAGCATTTTAATCTAGCTGAGAGCTTTCATATGAGGCAAATGACTTCTGTCTGTGTTACTTAGTTGTTGATATATTTAGAAAAATGTGAAAATTATATCTATATAAATTAGTATCATAAAAACAACAGTTAACATCATTTTACCTGCACTAGACAGAGGTCAAATATTAATGCAGTTGAGTTTGCTATTGTGTAAGCTTTAAGGAGAAATATTTTAAAACCTTGTACATAGGATGGTTTTGTAATTATTGATTCAAATATGAACAAGCAATAGTTGACACTCAGAGGCATCAGTAGGAGTTAATTGCAGATGCTCCTGGAGGCATCACTCGGATGTAATGAGTTTAATGGGAAGTTATCATGCTTTACTAAGTGAAAAACAGGGGATGGTGTTCCTGACAGAGAGTGTTAGTTACAAATCTAAAGATTGAGTTTCAAATGATTTGGATTCTGTAGGAGCTTTGTTTGGAGGCTGAGGCAATAGTGGGAAGGCCAATTTTGAGTTGCACAAGGAGGACACCTTTGCCAGTAACAGACTGGGTGATGCTCGAGAGGAATACAATTTTTTGAATTTAATTTTTTCATTGTGAAGGCAGAAGATGACAGACTTCAAGACAGATTCCTAGATTCTTAAAGGTTTCTGTGGTTTCAGTCATGGAGTTATTTAGGTCAGAAATGAGAAGTTGCATTGGGAAATTTAGAACATTTTTGGGAGTTCCAAAAATAATTGATTTGGTTTTGCTAGGGTTTAAGAGTACTTTGTGCTGTGTTAATCATTGTGTTGGTGACACACTGTAGATCATCCCGGAATCAGAACTGGGTTTTAGTTTGGGAGGGACTTGACTTGCATATGACCATATCATCAGAGTACCAGAGTAGTGGAAGTTGTGGGAAGTTGGGAAGGAGTTTTATAATAAAGATGGAAAAGAGGAAGGCTGAAAGAGTGGAGCTCCGAGGGACCCCTTTGAATAGTTAGGCTATATTTAAGAGTGCCACACCTATTTTGAATTTCAACTCTCTATTTTCTAGGAAGGTTTTTAACCAGGGCAGGGAGTTATTGCTAATTCTGATTTCTGTCAGAGTGTTAAGGAGAAGAGAGCAATCAGTGAGGCCAAAGACTTTAGTGAGGCTGATAAAAAGGGCTCCAACAATGTTGCCCATCATCAAGCCAGCATCAGTTAGGGTGTCATCACTGAGTAAATAAAAGATAGTCATGGTGCACTGACCTTGCCAGAAGCCATGTTGCTGATGTTATACTGTTTAATGTACTGGGAAAGTTGGCAACAGTTTATTTTTTTTAAGGATTTAACCTAATGTTGGGAGGATGGATGTGTGTTTGTGTGTGTGAGTGTGTGTGTATGTGCGTGTGTCTCATATTTTTTTCTAAATAAGACCTAACCAGAGAGTAAGGCCTAGCCTGGTTTTTCCAGGGTGTTCACGATGTAAGCCCTACTCCAAAAATAAGCCCCAGTTAATATCGTCAACAACACATGACGGACATGTTGAATTATAAAATAATATTATTGACACCCGTTGACTGAGGTTATCATACTCTGCTCGCCTTTTTTTGGACCATTCGGACACCCAACTTCTTCTCTTTGCAGAAAGTCGTGAGACTCTTTCACTGGGAGTCCTCCACAATTCTTACTGCAACCCTAATCATCACTCACACTTGACGGTTGAGATCCTTGGCCCATAAACCCACGTAGGTGTTCTTTGATCGGTTAAAGTACAGACAATGCGTGTAAAGCACGCACTCATGATAACGAGCAGCTGTGGTAGTTTCTTCTCTTCATAACCGGCACCATTTTGTGTTGCCACTCTGATCACATAAGTCTTCAATTAACTCCCCACCCCAGACAAGATGAGTGTAAAAAGAAAGAGCTATTCCATTGGGTACAAGAAAGGAATCATGGAGTAGTCCCAGGGGAAAGAATCTGATGGCTTTCTGTAAAGAGAAGAAGTTAGATCTCCGAATGGTTCAAAAATGGTGAGCAGCGTATGTTAACCTCAGTCAACAGGCTGACCAGGGAAAAGCTAAGAATTGTAATTGTGGATCAGGTCAGCAACCATTATTTCCTGAGTTTGAAGACATCATCTGTGAGTGAATTGCTAACAGGAGAGCAAAGGCTTTGGTTGTGCGCAGTGCTGATATTCAAGCATTTGCTATTGCAATAGCACCACAGTTAGAAATATCCCCAGATGAATTCAAAGCATCACAACATTGGCTGGATGGCTTCCTTCAGTGATATGAACTGTCTCTAAGAAGATCAACAACACTGTTCAAGCTGGAAGATACTGAAGTTATTAAATGTGCACTTGCATTCGAGTCCTTTGTTGATGGCATCGACTTTTCTAAATACCAACTCTCCATCATGGTTGCTATGGATGAAACTGCAGGCTTTATGGGTCTTAAACAACAATTGATCAGAGGGGTGCCTCGTCATTCTACATTCCCTCCATTGGTTATGATAGTGCAAGTGTTACCTGTATTTTGGCAATTCATCTAGATGGAAAGAAAACTCCACCTCTAAACATAAGTAAGGGCAAGAAAGATAAGATTGAACATGTTTCAGGCATTTACATTCTTGAAACCAAAAAAGCCTGGTGCACACAAGCAGTTATAAGGAAGTGGGTTGATGTAATGCTGCCACTTGTTTTGCAAGGTGGTGAAAGAGGTCTGCTAGTCTGGAATTCAGCCAGCACTCACAGCACTAAAGAAATTAAGAAATTCCTAGCACGGAGGAGAACAGATCAAACAATGTTTCCTGCAGGAATGACTGCCTATCTCCAGACTCTTGATATTGCAATAAACAAGCCATTCAAGGACCATTTGTGCATGGAACTCAATGACTACATTGAAAATAGAATGGAGAGACATCAGCATGGAAACTTTGTGAAGCCTAGCCTACAAGAGGTCATGACTTGGGTGAAAAATTCATGGGATAAAATCACTGACAGCCATTTTGCCAATGCACTACAAGCAGGCTACTTGGACAAGCAGTGCTCATTTAAGGAGAGGTCTGTTGCTAGGCATGACAGACTGGGGCCAATGGTGCTACAGGAAATGGAGTCAAAAGAAATTCAGGCCAAAATTTGGGGGTTGGACACTTACGACAATGTTCCAGAAGAAGATGAAATGACTGTATTTGAATAACTGTGAAAGTCAAGGTGCAGATATTCTGAAGTTGAAATGTTTGTTGCACTCATTTAATTACCACATGGTCTGTAATGTACAGGGAATTATTTTTAATATGTCTATGTGCTACCAGAGCAGTTCTCATGATGCTCACATCTGACACATGTCCAGTATATATCAAAGGTTCCCACATCTCTCAGCCATCCCAAACTGTCCAAGTACACCCGTTTTCTATTAAAAAACACCCCCATCCCTAGCCACTTGATTTATCTGTTAAAATTCCTGCATTTTTTAAATTCTGTGGTAAAAAGGCATCTACGTTTAACTTATGACATTTCAGCCAATCAAACCACCACTTTAGCACACCTATGAGGTTCCCACCCAGTAATTAGTTTGCTACTGGTTATATTCTTGTTTTGCTAGTGACTGCTTGCTGCAAGTTTCTCTTCTGGAGTTGTTAATATATGGCAGCAGACCTGAGAAGCATGTTGTCTTCTATTAGGTCTGCTTAGACTGCATATTAACTTGTGCAGGAAGAACAATGATCTGTTTGTTTTGCTGCATTGTAGGGAGGACGTCTGTTTCTGTTGTTCAACATGCCAGAAAAGTGAATTTTAATGACATGCAACCATTTCAGTCCAGCAGCCTTGAGATTTATGATCTGAAGAAGAACATTTGGGTGCACCGGACAGAAACTGCCCCAGTTTGCCTGCCGTGATTATCACTGCAAGACTGAAGAAGGAAGGCTCATGGACTGGGAACATCATAATTTGTTATAGACTGCCTGGACAAATTCTCTCATGAGGCCTGAGATTTTTGGAGCCACCCAGAGAACTTAAAGATAACTTTTCTTTTTTTTTTCTTTGCCTGGTGCTATGGTTTGTTTGTGATTGCTGCATATTCTTTGTTGAAGAGATCAGTGGTAAGCAGTTACCAATTCCTAGGTGTCTTTTTTTTTTTTTTTTTTTTTTTTTTTTTTTGCTGCAGGCTGCAGTCAGGTACAGAAGATGACTTTTTAAGGTGTTTATCATAGCTTGCTGAGGATGATGGAGACAAGTTTTTAGTTGCAGTTTCAGTTTAATACAAAGTTAGTTAAATCGGTGTATCAGGAAATACAAAGCCTTTGGGAGTGAGGGACTAGTACTTAAAATTTATCTATATATCCGTATAATACTATGTACAGTTATTGAGCATAGTGTTATATGGATATATAACATGTTGATGGATTTGGCTTCTATGTAAACAAAATGCTCCCTTGCCTCCTACTTTTCTCATTTGTACAGTTGCTGGTTTCCTAATCCTGGTAAATCACAATAAATAATTTACACAATAATTTAGCTGTAGTTGTAGTAGTAATCCTAGTTTAAGACTGTATTCTCCAAGAAATGTATGCTCATGAACTATTCTGGGGCAATTGGTGTGAACGCTACTGAGGGTATACACAGATAGGTGATGGAAGTGTTACTGAATGTTGCACATATAAGACAGGCTATAAGGCTGCTTATAGTGTCATCTGCACTAGGCTGCTTACCTGAGTATTGCTGAGTGTGGGTCTTTGCTAGGCAGATAACTGTAGCTGTGGGGTATTAGCTTTATAGAGTGCATTTTGGCATGAAACAAGTCATGTTGATCATGGTGTTGTCAGGGTTATTATGCTTGCACTGCAGTCACCAATAAATGAGGTCCCACACTTCATATCTTTTAGAAAATGAACTTTGATAATGCAAAATCTGTTGTTTAGTCACCTATCTATGCTTGTTGCTGATGTAAAACCAGTTAACCTGTCCACTAAGTTCATGAGAGCAATATTTAGAAGTTCTCCCTAATATTGTGATATTATATTTGTCTGTTCCCAATACACGTTATCTTGGGCTTTGTCCAGAGTTCTTGAGCAAAGTTTTGAGAAATGAGTTAAATTTGCTTGCACTACAGTCACTAATAAACAAAGTACCACAGTTCATATCTTTAAGAACATGCATGTTGTAAATGTAAAATGTGCTGTTCAGTCAACTTTCTAAGGTTGTAGCTAGTGCAAAACCTGTTATTCTATCAGCTATGTCTGAGAGCAACATTTAAAAGCTGTCACTGATTTTGGGCCTTTCTCCCTCCATTATTTTTAGCTTTATTTAGAATTCTTCAGCAAAGAAATTGAGAGAGAGAGTTTTCAAATGCTTCCTGTATTAAGTGGAAAATGCTAAGTGGTGACATTTATATTTAACTGCAGTTACTAATAAAGTTTTTCAGATGTCATATCTTTCAGAAAATATGTGTTGGTAATATAAAACCTCTTCTATCAAGTTTCAAAGCCTGAGTTTCAGACTTTACATAATTCAGAAAATACACATTAATGTAAAATCTAGTCTTGCAAATTTAAGTTCGTAAGACCAATAATAAAACTTCCACCTGATGTTTTTCCCCTGCCTCCATTATCTCTGGTTTTGTTCACATTTCTTGTGTCAAGAGGTTGAGCGGTATGGAACAATGCTGCTAATGCCCAGAAGTGTTGAGCAAAAGTTATGCGATACAACTGTCTCGGTTGTCTGTGGTATTAGGTTCATAGGTTCATAGGTTGGTATTAGGCTATCGGCTCTAGGGCCTATACAAGCCTAGCCATAACAATTCCCTGGATATTTCTTCCCACAATATTTACTTCCCTGGACCCCTGTCTAGCAGGGTGACTGACATGATCCCCAGGGTGAATTTCCTATCTCCCATCCAATCATCAAGGTTCCTTTTGAAGAGGGCCAAGGAGGTGGTCTGCTTGACATGTATGGGCAGTCAATTCCAGAGTATGGGAAGTCTCTGGGTCAGGCACCTATCCCTCCAGCATGCTTTGTTCATTGTGATGACAAGGTTTAGATCCCTGGAGTGTGTGGCTCTGAGGGACTGGGATTTCTTTAAGTGGAGCATGTCCAACAGCTCAGGGTTTGACACGGCCTTATATGTCAAGCAGAGATTGCCTCTGAGTAGACGATATGCCACAGAGTATAGCTGGAGTTTTGTTAGACGGTCAGCATATGGCATCTGCTTTAGGACTGTGATTCTTTCAGTGAGGTATTTCTGTGGCCTTTCCAGCTATTGCAGATGTCTTGTGAGGTACATACCAAACGGGGCATTATACTCTATAATGGGTCTAATGAGGGATGAGTACAGTGGGACAATGACCTCCTTTTTTCTGGATGAAAATCCCTTAGTAATGAGGTGTGCCATGTAGAAAGATGTCCTGACTGTTGTGGCGATGTGGTTATTGAAGGTGAGACCACTCTCCACCTGTGTCCCTAAGTCTCTCATCACACTTTTGATGTTTAGTGTACTGCCACCTATGTGGTAATTCATGGGTACATGTTTTTTTCCAAAGGGGATAACTATACATTTCTTGGCATTAAGCTTGAGCCCATGGCTCTGGCACCAGAATCTGTTTCTGTAAGGCCCTTTTGTAGAATATCCACATAATTTGGGGATTCAATAATGGCTCCCAGTTTGCAGTCATCTGTGAGCTTTGTTAGCCAGAGTCCCTTAGTGTTGGCCTGTACATCAGAGAAGTAGATGCCAAACAAGAGTAGTCCCAGGACTGAACCCTGAGGTACTCCACTTGTCACTTGTCTGGAGCTGGATTTGAAGTTGGCTACTTTTACAGTCTGGGTTCTGTCAGTAAGCCAGTTGGCAGCCCATCGAGTGACATAGGGATTTATGCCCAGCTTAGTAAGTTTATCTATGATTCCAGAGTGGGGGATGGTTTCAAAGGCCTTGGCAAGGTCCAGATAGGCTGTGTGGACCGCCTTACCCTCATCCACAGCTCTGGAGACTGATTCGAAGAAGTCAGTCAGGTTCAGGAGACAAGATCGGCCCTTCACAAACCCAAACTGGGTGGGGGCCAGTGTTTGAAGGTTGCCAGTGTCATTGTTTAAAAGTTCCATGATAATGTGCTCCATGCCCTTGCAGATCAGGCTCATCAGACTGATGGGACGGTAGTTCCTGAGATCCAAGGTGGATCCCCCCTTGTGGAGTGGGATAACTGTAGCTGTGCGCCACTCAGTGGGCATGAAGCCTGAGGTGAGGCTATGATTAAACATGACACTTAGGTGAGGTGCTAGTTCATTTTGTAGTTCATGTAGTACACAGCCTGGGATGTCATCTGGTCCCATGGATGCTGTATTTTTAGCTTTGGAGAGTGCGGTTTCTACCTGTGTGGCCGTGATTACCAGAATTTGGCAATCTTTCGTTATTGAGATGGGTCCTTTAGGGGGTGAAGTTGGTACTAAATTGATCTGCCAGGATATTGGCAATATCCTTGGGATCAGTATATTTAATGCCATTCTGTTGTACCTCAGAGCAGATCTGAGCATTGCCATTTAAATTATTGACATAACTATAGAATGCCTTGTGGTTGTCTTTGGAATCTTTGGCAATTTTATTTTTGTAACTAGCTTTTGAGGACTTTATGAGGGATGTCAGCTTATTACTGAGGCCGGTGAGGGAGTATTTTCCATCCTGGGATTTTCCTTTTTTCTGCAACAGTTTCTTCCTTCTGTTGTATAGTTTGTTTATAGCAGGAAACCACCAGATTGGCTTCCTTTTTTTGGAGGAGAGCATCTTGGTTCTATTTGGGATGACACGATTCATGCACGAGTGGATGTGCTCGTACAGTGCCTTAGTGTAGGATTTTGCAGTCGAAATTTCAGATCCTGTCTGCATGGGTGTCATGAGGCTTGTTACTTCTGACTTCAGCAGCATGAAGTTGGCTTTGGAGAAGTATTTTAAGGAAGTTTCCTTACTGGGGGGTGTGGGTGGGTGGGATGTGGATGTCAAGGGTGATTTGCTTGTGGTCAGACCTGACCAATGAGGGGGTGACCACTGGTGTGGAGCATCTATCTCCCATGTTGGTAATGACCAGGTCTAGGATATTGGAGCCCCTGGTGGGACAATGGATTAGTTGATTCAGGGCATTGGAATTTATGAAGTCCAAGAATCGTTGGGAAAAGGAGTTGGTACCCGAGTAGTTTTCCCAGTCAATGGCAGGGTAGTTGAAATCACCCAGTATTAGGGTGTTTGGTTGTATCTTAATATTTTCCAGTATGTTTAGAAAGGTGTAGTGAGAATCTTGGGGCATGGTGGGGGATCTGTAGCAAGCTACAGTTTGGATTGCAGTCTTACCTAGTGTTAGTTGCACCTGGAGAATTTCAGATACATTGTGTTGGGCAACTAGCCTGGAGGTGTGAATATCCTTGGTGAATATGGACACTCCTACACCTTTAGTGTTTTGATCATGGTTTTGTGGCCAAAAAGTGTGGTAAGAGTTGTAGCCTGGTATTGCAGGGGTGCTCTCTGGAGCCTTGAACCAGGTCTCAGTTACTGCATAGATATCGATGTTCTCCATTTTTAGGAGTGCCTGGAGAGAGTTCATTTTGAGGTTTAGACTTCTAGCATTGAGTAGCATTACCCTCAGATTTTGCATGCTTGTATCTGTTACAGTGGTGGTTTTGTCCTTTGAACCTTGCCTAAAAAAAGGCACTATAGGGGTGGCAAGAGCTTTAGCCAGTAACCTGAATCCCAGGGGTGACAGGTGCAGACCATCTATGGCAAAGCATCGTGGTTTGTCGATCATGTCTTCCCAGGCAGACAGATACTGGATCCCCTTTGAATGACACCAGAAGCTTAGCCAATTGTTGAAGTCAATCATTTTGTCCTTATACTGTGGTATCATTCTGGGCGAAGGCAGGATGCTACTCAGGGCTAGGGTTATACCTGCCTAGGCCACATGATCTGAGAGCTCTTCCATGTCTCTTTTCATGTAGTCCAGGGAGGTACTTCTCAAGTCATTTACTCCAGCATGGACAATGACAGAGTCGTATTTGTATTTGTTGTGTAGTGACTTGAGTGCATGCATTATGTGGCGGATCCTAGCACCCGACAGGCAGCTGACTGTAATTTTCTCCTTGTTCAGCCTTGTGAGTGGGACATCAGTATGCCTGACTATAGAGTCACTATGACTAAAGTGTTGGATACATTGTCTTGCCTTAGGGGCTGTTGTTGGGTGGCACACTGGTCTTGTAAGCTATGTGTCACTTTGGTTGTGACTGGTGTTTGCTTGCATTTCAGCTTTGGAGGTCCTTGTTGCTTGGGCAGGTTAATGTTAAGGGCCTCCGCATATGTGGGTTTATAGTTGCTATGTGTGGGTGTTGATGGTGTTGGTTTTGAAAAGCTATGAGTTGCTTAAGGTGTAGTGCAGGTGTTAATCTTCTCCTCTTGACTGTCTAGCACAATCTTGGCTGGAGAGAGTTTTGCTTCCAGTTTGGCTATGTAAGTGCAGCTCTCGCAGGTTGTAGTGTTGGGTGGTAGGAGGAGAGGGTTGTCTGTGTACATGAGGCAGTTGCCGCATTGCCCCAGTATGCCCAGATTCACCAGGTGTACAGGAGAAATCACTGTAAGCTGACCCTTGGACATGCCTGTTTAGGTGCTTTTTTTGTAAAGTATAAAAGCTGTTTTCCCTTACCTTTGCAAGGTACTTTGCAATTATAGGCTGTTTAGTGCCTATGAGTAATTTCTCCTTATTGACAAGGAGAGTTGAGTGCTTGTATCAGTTTCAGGCTTCCTAGTGCTTTCCAGCAGGTTCTAGAGCAAGTGCTAGTCACAGTGGTTCAGATTTTAGTGCTACTACTGAGAAACCAGCTAGTTCTAAGAGTCAATTTGAAGAGCAGACTTTCTGGCACCTGGAATAGTTTAACTGTAGCCTCATAGTGCTGCACGATGTGAAAAATGTACAAACACACACGTTTTTAAGCCAGTAAGTTGAAAGGGATAGAAATCAGCCCAAAAAGGCTAATAAAATTACAATTTTGGAGCTGGAAACCACTCTTCTAGCATTAGATAGGCAGTACAATGCTCACCACTCCCACAGGTATGCAGTAGGACTTCCCTCTACCACAGCAAGGTCTGGATAGCTCTGAGCACAGAAGTCCTGAGATGAGCAAAGCCTATGATCTGGACTGGCTAGGAAAAGTGGGAAATGAGCAAACAAGATAGTATTTTTATTTTTTTTTTGGTTAATAGGCTAAACAATGCAATAATACAGTAAATAAAGACAGAAAAGGCTAACACACTTGCATGTGCAGTCCTAAACAGTAAATGCAATTAGAACTCTACAAAATTAGCAATTTAAAACTTTTTAAATGAAGCAAGGCAAGTGCACAACTGAAAAACGATTTAAGAGGCAGTAATACAGCAGAATAAGTAGCTAGTCTACATATACAGAGAAGTCTATATATACAGAAAAGCAACTAAAACACACAAACAATTCAGATGCAGTGCAACCCAGAGCACTTGAGTTGTAGCAATATTAAGGCAAATACAGTTATAATAAATGCTTTAAAAAATACTCTATATTTCCAAAATGTTTGAGAAGCACAGTCAGAACACAAGGAGATTTAGGCAATTTTTATTTATTTATTTATTTATTTATTTTTAGAAAAGGAGGAACAGAAGGCCTTCTCAGATGTTCTCTCTGTATTAGGTAGAATGAGCTAATGACACTAGACTGGGAGGAGTGTCCCAGATCAAATTTACAGTAGGGGCGGGCAACTGCAAAGCCACCAAGTATAACAACAAGACATAAACAGGGAGGGAGGGTGGAAACCAGTACTAAAGCTATTAGCCTACACTCTTTAGACAGTAAACACTTCAGAAATCTTCATGACAGCAGTGAGCCACAAAATGAAAGTTTTTAAACAGATAAAGGAGAAAAGAGACTCTACAAAATGCTTTTAACTGCAAACAAATCAGTTACCCATGCAGATGAGTTAATAGCAATAAAATGCAGTAAAAAATGTGCAGCAGGCAATAAAAAGTGCTATATATAAATTGCTAGAAACAATAATCAGTATAAATAAGCCAAAAAAAAGATACTTATATTTATCAGATCAGAGTTGTAGTCAATGCCCCTCCTCCACTCTGCTCAGTGTGTATAGACCATGGTTTTCCTTGAAAGTCTACTTGTACTGCAGTCTGTAAATAATGCAGTTTCAGGCTTTGTATCCTTCAGAAAAATGCCTGCTGATAATGAAAAACCTGTATATAAAGTTTGAAAGTAATATTAAAATATGTCCCTGATTTGGAAATTTTTCCTCTCCTCCCCCTATTATTTTTGTCTTTGTCTTTGATTCTTGTATTAAGAGATGAGCTTCTCAAGTTCTCAGGTGCCCACAATGTCCATAAGGTTTCATATTTTGGTCTGCTCACTTTGGTTTTCTGGCAAATTGTTGCTTTGTGGTCTTATCATTAAATGAGACTTTGAGTTTAAAACCAGTGAAAATGTCATGGTGAGAAAAAAGTACAGTCTGAACACTACACTATACAAGACCAGATGTACTGGTTGTTTATTCAGAACTAGGAAAATATGCAATACAAATGCTTAAAAGTGAAGAGGCTTACAAAGTATTACGTGGCACCATGCTGAACCTTATGTGATGTTGGTGAAGACTGACATGTAATATATTTTGAAGGACTGAAGAAATTATGTGTAATATGTTTTGAGAGATTGAAGAATGATGTGAAATATATTTTGAGAGACTGAAGAAATGAAGAAATATTTTGACAAATTGTAGTTAAGTGGAGGAAGCGTTGTGCTGTTAAAACATATGTCGCTGAATATGCAGCCAGATAGGAATTATCACTATTGATCACTCACCTGCCTAGCAAGTGTTCTTCTGACACTTTTATATTAGGATTTTGCACTTAATTTTAACTGTACAGGAGTAGAACTATGCTTATTTTTGGTTATATTATTTTTAATGCATTTGTATTTTTAACAGATTTTTTTCTCATTGTACTTATGTACTTAATATTTTAATATTTTATTCTTTATACACAACATTTATTATTCTGCATTGGTTTAACAACCTAGGTTTGTTCCTTATTTTGGTATACATTATTTCTATGTATGGGCATTTTATAGGTACACGTGGAGTGCAGTTTAAACTGGGGAACAAACACGATATACTGTTGTTTGATTATTTTGTTCTAGATTTGTATCATATATATTTACACGTCCATACATTTTTATGCACAGAGACATATGCAATATACATTTATTTCCTTTAGCATCAGTACAGTATTTCACGTTTTTATTTATTTACTGATTGATTGATTGATTGATTGATTGATTGATTGATTGATTGTCATTTGTTAACCGGGTTGGTCCAACTGAGCCAAGGGCCTGTTTTCAGTGGAGACCCGAGGAGAAAAGCTCTAGATATAATTAGTCAATCAAGAAAAAATAAAATAACACTGCAATAAGTATAGTGACAAGAACTATTACATACAATTGAAATCAACTATAGAATACATTTGTACACTAGATCAAAGAAATCAATCATAATAAAAGCAAGGATAAGTCATATACAAAAGTATTTACAAGAACCAATATATAGATGTCCTGAAAAATAGGAGTGTTAGAAAAAGGAAGAAAGAAACAGAGGATAAGAAGAAAGAAAGAAGGGGGAAAGAAAAAGAGAATAAGAAGAGAGAAAATAATTAGATAATCAAAAGTAGAATTAAGAAGAAAGCAATTATATATCAGGTTGGAGTTTAGCATGGGTAGGACCAGGTCTTGTGTAGATAGTGTTTGAGTTCTAGTTTGAATTGAAGCTTATGGGGGATACTTCTGATCTTAAGAGGAAGGGAGCTCCAGGCTTGAGCAACAGAGTATTTATATAGGGACTTACCAATAATTTTTGATGGTTTGTATATGTCCAGGAGATGTTTGTCAGATGAGCGAAGTTGATGTTGAGGATTGTATTGAGATACAATATTAGAGACAGAGGGACAGGAGGTGGGATTAAAAAGAACTGAGTGTGAAATATGCAGTTGTGACAGAAGTAGTTGTTTTAGGAAGTCAGGCCATTGTAGTGACTTAAGGGCGAGGCAGTGGTAGGATTTGTAGGGGATATTAGAGGGAACTCTAGCTATGTTATTTTAGGTTTGCTCTAATTTGAAAAGAAGTGATGCCTGAATTGATGGCTTCAGACCAGATGTTTTACATTAAGAAGGTTTGTCGTCTGCATTGTAGTGGCAGAACAGGTAGCTTGCATCCTTCTAAGTTGGGAACTGCTGATTGAGGGCTCAGTGAATGTTATTCTAAAAGTGTACTAATTCTGGTTTAAGCACTTGGGCTTCAGGACAGTTATTTTACATTAAGAGGGTTCGTGGTCTGCACTCTTGTGGGAGGAGAGGCTGGACTCTGCCCTTCTGAGCTGGGAATTTCTGGTTAAAGGCTTATAGTGCCTGCATATTTGAACTGCTTCTTACTGAAATTGGTACACCTTGTTTGCTGTAGCATAGAGTAGATCCAGGCCTGCTGAATCTAGCTTTGTTTGTATGCTTGTTGTTTGTTTGCTTGTTATTTCCCTGAAATGCTAATTCCACGTAAAACGCGGCTTTTCAGTGCTTCTGTGGATCCCTAATGATATCTGCATTGCTTACTGTACTTATTTCCTTGTTTCACTTGAAAGAAAGTTACTATTTGTCGTTTTTGCATTTAAGTTACCTTTAACACATTGCATTTAAGTTACCTGGCACTTGCTCACTAAGTCAGCACTAAAGAATTAAAAGCACTACGCCCTCACAAGCTCCCCTTGAGTACCTTGTTCCCCATTGGCCCTTTTTTCAATTATAAAGGAATTCCCAATACTATTCTAGCATGTCCAAAGGTCAGTTGTCAATCTCTTCTCCGGTCCAGCTGGTGAATCTGGGAATCTTGAGGCAATGTTACAACTGCCTCATGTACACAGACAACCCTCTCCTCCTCCCAACAAATTCCAACACATGTGAGAGATGCAACCATATAGCCAAACTGGAGGCTAAGCTCTCTCAACTCCGTACTGGTGTAACCAGTCAGGAGGAGAAGGAAACCACACTCACTACAAATCCAGTCTCACATAGACCTACCATGACAGCAAACCAAACACATAAACACACAAAAACATGCTCGGAGGCTCTAAATAAAAATCTGCCTGAGCAGCAGAGAACTCTAAAGCAGACACCCAAGCAACCGCTACCCCAAAACAAAACATGTACAACAAATAGCTCACAAAGCCAGTGTGCCGAGCAGTCACAGCTCTTAAGGCTAAACAACACACCTGATACACTTGTAATAGGTGACTCTATCGTCAGGCACACTGACGTCCCGCTCACCAGACTGAACAAGGAGAAGGTCATGGTGAGCTGCCTGTAGGGCGCTAGGATCTGCCACATAACACAAGCACTCAGGTTACTCCAAGGCAAGTACAAATATGACTCAGTCATTGTCCATGCTGGTGTGAATGACCTGAGACGTACCTCCCTGGACTACATGAAAAGAGACATAGAGGAGCTCTCTGAGCATGTAGCCCAGGCTGGTATGACCCTGACCTTGAGTAGCATCTTACCCTCACCAAGAATGATGCCACAATATGAAGACAAGATGACCAATTTCAACAATTGGCTTAAGTATTGGTGTCATTCAAAGGGGATCCAATGCCTGTCAGCCTGGGATGACATGCTCGACAAGCCATGATGCTTCGCTAGGGACGGCTTGCACCTGTCACCCCTGGGCTTTCGGATATTGGCAAAGGCTCTTGCTACTCCCATAGTGCCTTTTTTAGGCAAGGCTCAAAAGATAAACCCATCTCCATAGGTATCACAAGGGATAAGAAACTAAGAGTAATGCTACTCAACGCCAGAAGTCTAAACCTCAAGATGTATGCACTCAAAACTCTCCTTAGCATGGAGAGCATCGATATCTGTGCAGTAACAGAAACCTGGTTCAAGGCTCCCGAGAGCACCCTAGCACTACCAGGTTATACCTCATACCATGCTTTTTGGCTTCAAAACTTGGACCGAACCACAAAAGGAGGGGGAGTATCAATATTCTTCAAAGATACCCACACCTCCAGGTTGGTGGCACAGCACAAAGCATCACAGACTACCCATGTGCAACTAACAGTGGGTAAAACTGCCTTCCAGTTTATAGCCTGCTACAGACCACCCTCCCAAACCCAGGAACCCCACTCAGCCTTCCTGAGAACACTGGAAAATATGAAGGTCTCTCCAAACACCATTATATTGGGCGACTTCAACTACCCAGACATAGACTGGGAGCATTACTCTAGCTCCAACAGCCTAGCCCAAAGGTTTCTAGAATTTATAAACTCAAATGCTATGGAACAACTAGTTACCACTCCCACAAGAGGGGAAAACATACTGGACCTGATCATCACCAACATGGGGACTCTATGCTCTAGACCAGAAGTGTATCCCTCACTGGTAAGATCAGACCATAAACTAATCTCGCTGGATATTCACATCCCGACCCCACCCCCTGCCCAGAAAACCACAGTGAAAAACTTCTCTAAAGCAAATTTCACACTCCTCAAAACTGAGGTGGAATCCTTCAAAGCCCCCGGGCCTGTGGAAAATACGGCCCAGACCGCAGAATCCTTTATAAATGCATTCTATGAACACCTTCAGGAATGCATGGATCATGCAATCCCAAACAAAACCAAGACCCAATCCTCCAAAGGCAGACGTCCTGTCTGGTGGACCCCAGCCATAAACAAACTATACAATAGAAGGAGGAAGCTACTACATGATAGAGCAAAATCTCAAAAAGGGAAGGCATCTCTGATCAGTATTAGCAAAAACTACGGGCACTCATAAAATCATCTAATGCCAGCTTCGAGAGAAAAATTGCACAGGACACTAAGGATAATCGCAAGGCTTTCTTTAGTTATGTTAGGAACCTGGGTGGGATTTACCAGATATGCTCAGAATTAGTCCAAAATGACAAAAAATACACCGAACCCACAGACATTGCCAACATCCTAGCTGACAGGTTCAGCGCAAACTTCTCCCCCTCCCCACCAAAAGGGCAAATATCTATCCTAGCAGAGTGCTGCCACCCCTGACATCTCAGATGCTCAGGTAAGAGATGCCCTCTCCAAAGAAAAAAACACAGCATCAATGGGACCAGACGGTGTCCCGGGCTGCATCTTACATGAACTCCAAGAAGAGCTAAACCCAAACATAAAACTACTGTTCAATCTCAGCCTTACTACAGGATATGTACCCAAAGAGTGGCATACAGGAACAGTGGTCCCTCTCCACAAAGGTGGTGCCTCAATGGATCCTGGAAACTATCACCCTATAAGCCTGACTAGCTTGGTCTGCAAAGCTATGGAAAGGATCATCATGGACCTCATAAATAAAGATATTGGGGACCTACAGACACTGGATCCTACCCAGTTCAGCTTTGTTAAGGGCAGATCCTGCCTCTTAAACTTGGTCGATTTCTTTTAAACAGTCACCAAGGCCATTGACGAGGGGAAAGTGGTCCACACAGCCTACCTGGACCTCGCAAAAGCCTTCGATACAATACCCCACTCGGGCATTATAGATAAGCTCACCAGCTTAAATATAAACCTCTATGTCACTAGATGGGTTGCAAACTGGCTCAAGGACAGAACCCACATGGTTAGAATTGCTGGAGCCATGCCAGACTCCAAACCAGTTACAAGTGGCGTCCCACAAGGCTCAATCCTGAGACCTCTCTTGTTAGGTATATATTTCTCGGAGGTACAGGCCAACACGGAAGGACTGTGGCTGACCAAGTTCGCACATGACTGCAAACTGGGCACCATAATCAACTCACCAGCCAACACAAGCATCCTCCAAAAGGGCCTCATAGAAACAGACAACTGGTGCCAAAGCCATGGCCTCAAGCTAAACGCCAAAAAGTGTATAGTCATCCCCTTTGGCAAAACCTAATTGCCCACAAATTACCACATATGCGGTAATCCATTAAGTACAGAAAAAGTAATTAGGGACCTGGGGACCCAAGTTGATAGCAATCTCTCATTTGACAACCACGTGGCCAAAGTGGTTAGAAAAACATTTTATATAGCCCACCTAATCATGAAGGGATTCACATCTAGATCAGGGGAGGTCATTGTGCCTCTTTACTCATCCCTCATCAGGCCCATAATTGAGTACAATACCCCTTTTGGGATGTACCTTACCAGACACCTGCAGCAACTGGAAAGAACCCAAAAGTACCTCACCAAGAGGATCAAAGGGCTCAAACAGATGCCATATGTTGCCCGGTTAAAGAAACTCCAGCTCTACTCAGTGGCATACCGCCTGCTCAGAGGCGATCTGTGCCTGACATATAAAGCCATGTCCAACCCGGAATTAATGGACATACTGCACCTCAGAAAATCCAAATTCCATCGAGCTACGTGCTTGAGAGACTTGAACCTCAGCACTGAAATAAATAGGACATGCTGGAGGGACAGATTCATAACCCAGAGGCTCCCTTCACTCTGGAATAAAATCCCAGTCCAGGTTAGGCAGAGTCCCTCATTGACTCTCTTCAAGAGGAATCTTGATGAGTGGATGGGAGATCATAGGTTTACCCCGGATATCCCTTCTGTGTCACTGTTAGACAGAGGCACAGTATATTAACCTCAAAATTAATTTAAAATGGGTGGCAAAAGCCAAACACACTCTGGCTAGGCTTATAAATGCCCTAAGGCAGATAGTCTAGTATAAACCTATGAACCTATGAAGGTTGTTAAGGATAGGAGATGCATAAAGAAGACAAGGTAATAGGAGAAACTGGGCAAGAGAGGGGTTTGGTGGCGGGTGTAAGCAGTTTGTGATTACGGTACAGGAGACCAAGTTTTTGGTGGAATTTTTTTATGCATTGATGGATATGTATGTTGAATTTTAGTTCATCATCAGTTGTGACGCCAAGTAATTTAGTATGGGGTTCTGGTCTGATAATGGTATTGTTAAAGGAGGTAATAGAGAAAGTGGATTTATATTGTGCAAGTTGTTTGGGAAGGAAAAGTAAAATGTTAGTATTTTTAGGATTTAGTATTAGTCGATTGTCAGTGAGATAAGTTTTGATCAAAGCACAGGTGTCGTGGGTGAGATCAAGGAATTCTGAAATGCTGCAGGTGATGATAATAAGGCTGGAGTCATCAGCATATTGTAACAGTGTGGAGAGATTGGTAGCAGAGGATAAACTATTAATAAAAATTTTGAACAAGAGAGGACCCAGTATAGAGCCTTGGGGGACACTGGTGTTGATAGGAAGAAATGAGAAGGTGACAGTTTGCCAGCATATGGATTGTTTTCTATTAGTTAAGTAGTTAGAGAACTAGTTTATAGAAGGGGTGGAGAGATGGAGGTCAAGAAGTTTAGTTAACAGTTTAAAGTGAGAGACCATATCAAATACTTTGGAGAGGTCAAGGAATAGACAGCAGACTGTTTGTGTGAAAGAGAGTAGTGCTGTTGATGTGCTGTGGTGGTGTCTAAAGCCATGTTGGGTGGGAGTAAGAAGGTTATTATCAAGTAGGTGTTTAATAAGCTGAGTGTGGACACACTTTTCTAGAATCTTATTTTTAAATTTTTGTTCATTTTTAACCATTACTAGTTACATGACACGGTAGATTTATATAGTTGTTGTAGTTTTTCCATTATGATTTTTCTAAATAGTTTATTGTTTAAGAACTGTATGATTAAGTGGTTCTTAATTAGGATTGAGATATTATTGGTTGGACTTCCATTGTGTGCTGGTTTTAGAGTATATATGCATTGTGTGTTTACAACTAACTTTTTATTATGTTCTGATGAAGTCTACTGTTGTTTGTGGGACGAGTGTTTTACATAATTTTGTTGTGATCAGCTTATATTAAACTGTGTCAATAATACCTTCTGCTTTCTTTTGGTGTCCTGATGAGTTTTTCCAGTGGATACCCGTATTTCACTTTTTTGTTCATTGTTGGTGGTATCCTCAGGTTGGGTTTTTGTGGTTCTAGATTTTGCAGTTTCCAAGATATGAGCCTGTGAACTGCATGGGAACACAGAAGGTGTGGCTGTTATTTCTTTTTTTTTTTTTTTGGCTCGCCACTGTTGTAAAAGTCCCCTGACCCCAGCATGTTCCCATTCAATGGGAAATGCTTGGGCACTATCATATTTCAGAAGTGGGTGCAGGGTGGCGGTGGTTGACTAAGTAATCTGCGACTCTGTGGTATATGTGTTGTGTTGCTTTTACAATATATTAATGAACTTAGTAACCACAGGCAAACAAACAAATTGTACTTTAAGCCACCAGAAAGATGACCAAGGTGCTACAGAACAAAAGTTTTGTTTCAGCTGAGTGCTTTCATCTTTTACAAGAACTCGACTTCATCAGAACAACATCAGTTAATTACACTTCCTTTATGTACCCTTATGTAATAAACATCCTGGATCTGTTATGAAACATTTGCAATAATCCGTCATCTTTCTGGATGTGTAACATTCCATCTTATTGGGTGCATTATGAAGCATTTGCAATAATGTGATTCTTCCTGGATGTGTTATAAAACATTTACAATAATACTTACTCACATTTTATAGCCACATATGCTGGTATGTGGTAAACTGACTGATTAACTGAGGTGTACACATTTAAAGAGGTTTATGGCTTTGTTTCATATACACTGCCACAACTGTTACATTCTTCTTCAGAAGCAAAGTAATGTCTGAATCACAGAATAGCATGGCAACAGGCACAGCAGAAGGGGTGTAATGCAAGCTTTCTTACAGGGTAATAGTGGAGCAACTCAGTAGGATAAGAATTTTTGAGTACTGTCTGCCATAATACAAACTTCATTCTACTGTAAGTAAAACTACAATTTTATTGTACATTTGTGAATAACCTTGAAGCCTTCTAATTATGCCCTGTTTTTTCCAAAGAAGTTGCCTCTGAGAAGAAGAAGTGAGTAACTACATTCCAAAGCAGTTGGAAGGTCTCATTTAACTGGGTGATGGAAAGCAAGTGTGGACCTGGATATGACTTTTGCAAGACATGTGCTACCGATATTAATGCTGGACATCAAGGGTGGAATGATCTACAGCGACACATGGACACCAAAAAGCACAAGATGAGCACCAAACATTTGACGGAGACGAAGGTGATAGAAATGTTTCCTACAGAGCAAACCAGCTGTAAAGTTTTGGAGGCTGAAGTAACCTTTTTGAGCCTACTTGCTGAACACAGCTTGCCATTTATGGATGGGGATCATTTGTTGAAATCGATGAACAGTTATTGCATGGATCCAGAAGTGGTGCAAAAAAGTACCCATGGACCAACAAAGGCTGCTTGCATTGTAAGGGATATAATGTGGCCAAAGTATCAGCAGGATGTCACACAAATGTGTCAGAAAGTGCTACACAGTTTGTACCTCAACCAGAGTGCAGACATGAGGGATGACAAATTACTTATTTCCATAACATTGATAAAAATGTTAGATTCCTTGACATGCCTGCTAGTATCAGTAGAACTTCTCAAGCCATTTTGCACAAATATTTATGGTGTTTACTATACACTGACACACTTCTGTAAAAAATCATACAAGCATAGTATTCCAGTGGTATCAGACATGATGGAGGCCACTAATATGCACAATATGTTGCAGGTAACAAACCAATCATTATTGCCACAGGTTCAGGGAGACAAAACCTTGCATGGTAACACTAACATAGATGAGGATGTTCAGGCTAACTATTAAGTGAGGTGCTAAAGCACAAGTGTCAGGATAGGTTTCTTTAAGAAATATTTCAGACATTATGTATATGAAAGCTAGAACAGAAAATATAATTATCTTCTGCGAAATTATTTCAGACATCATGCTAGATAAGAAAGTGCAACCAGGGATTCAAAGATGGCTGCCGTTCTGTGAACACTGCTGAACTGCAGCTCTCCATTTAACCTGAGGAAATCAAAACCCTGAGTGGATACTACAAAGTTTTCAACATCAAAACTTCGATAAACTTACTCTAACTACACTTATTTATCCTGGATTGAGAAGAAAAACCGGAAAAAAGGAATATATTTCATTGGATTACAACAGATTAGCTAGCTCTGCAGAGAGGAATACACAAAGGAACCGTGTGCTTTTTATATTGCAACTTTTTATGTTCCAATAAGATGTCAAAAGAAGACAAAAGCATGGATACAACTATGACTAAAACAAAATTATCGGAATTGCAATCACCAGAAAAAGATGTGACTACTAAACGACAAAAAATTACTAAAGCACAGGAACAACAGAAACTAGGGACTAAAACTAAAGCTGATCAAGCTTTAAATATGGAGGATATCAAAACTGCACTTCTGCCTATACAAGAAGCTTTAAAAGAACTGACTTGTCAAATACAATCATTTGGAATTTCATGTACTCAGTTGCTGGAAAGAATGGAAAAGACGGAGGCTCGAATTTCTGATACTGAGGACAAATTAGTTTTACTGGAAAAAAAAACTAATCTGCATGATGTGGATATACAGGCTATACAAAGTAAGCTTACAGACCTAGAAGCAAGATTCAGGAGAAACAATATCATTGTCAGAGGGATTCCTGAATCCATTCAGTATAATGAACTGATTCCATCCATACTACAAATATTTGCAGTGCTTTTAAATGATTCTGATACTGTTAAATAAATCATCGTGGAAAGAGCACACAGAGCTTTGAGAGAGGTACAAGCATTAAATTTTCCTAGACCTGTGTATGTTAAACTGCTTAATTATCAAGATGTAAATAGAATACTTATTACTGCAAAACAAGGTGGAGGCTATATTATGTGGAAAAACAATAAAATATCTCTGACACAGGATCTACCTATACAGATCAGACAGGCTAGACAGTCTCTGTCTCCTTACTGCAAATTTCTTATTGACAAACAAATGAAGTTTCAAATGAAATATCCTAATATGCTTATATTCACAGTGGATGGGGCTAAACATTCTGTTTCCACCAAAAATGAGGCAGGAAATCTGTTTCTTAAAATTTTCAAGGCTTTACCAATATCAGAGACTTGAATTGAACTTTTGCTGGGACTGGCATGCTGCTATGTTTACTGTGCTTCGAGGACTGGGTAATCTTTTGTTTGCATTTGTGAAGCTTAGGCCTATTCCTGAGCAATACAACTGTTTGCTTTTCCTTATCTTGACCTCCTGCACTTGTTTCCTGAGATTTTATGGCTTCTACGAACTGTTTTCAATGAGGAGGAAGACAGGAAGTCCTTAAAATGCTGTTGAGGGTGTAGATTTCATTGTGGCACTTCCGGGAGTCCGTCTGCAAAAGTGGTCCCCCGTTGCGAGCATTTTACAGGACTTCCTGGTTTGGAAAACCGAAGAGAACTGTTTTGAACACTCTCTTGCTTATTTAACATTAAATAACACTGTTCTATAGTAATTTAAGCACATAGGAACTTGTTAGGAACTTTATTTATTAACTTTCAGTCAACATTTTGTAGTTATATTATTTAGAGAGGGTGCAGGGATTTAGCAATGTTTATTTAACCTGTCAGCATAGTTTTTAATGTTTTGTGTTATTTTCATTATTTTATTTAGTTAGAAGCTTGTTTTATTATGAAACTAGTATAAGGTGAATTTATAACAAAGGATATTAATAAATTTGCTGTCTATTTGCTTTAATATAGGGTTATATATTAGTATGTATTTTTTTTCTCTCCTCTCTCTTTTAATGCATGTGGTTTATGTATAGATAGCTAATCCAACTGAAAGTGCATTATTATAGTGAAAGTGCATTATTATAACCTACTGAAAATGCATTATTTTTTTTTACTTTATTCTTTTTACATGTACTACTGTTACATTTTTAATTTGATTTGTTTAAATAGTAATTAACCAAAGAGATGTAGTTTATGGCAGTGTTTGTTAGGGAATGTTTAGTTTAGGCTTTGTCGTAGTGAAGTTAGGTTTTATAGGTCTTAATTGTGATACATGTGTGAAATTTTACATTGTGGTGTTTTTATAACTGTTGTTTCTTTTAAACCCTTTGTCATTTTATATTATACAGGACTTATTCATCTCCTGGTCCAGGGTTAGAGTGGGTATGCACTGGTTGAGGACGGGATATAAGGATTGCTTCCAGATTATGTATGGTTTTGAATTTACTGTTTTTTGTTTTTTCCATGCTCTCTCTCCAAAACTTTCATCTTACAGTGAATCTTTGAAATGTGGGAAGTAGATTCATGGAACGTTAAAGGGCTCCAGAACTTGAAGAAGAGGAAATTGGTGTTACATGTATTGTTGCAGGCTAAGGCGTGGTTTATCCTACTCCAAGAAACGCATTTAATGAATGATCAATGGGGTGATGTTAAAAAAAGAAATGGATTAGAGAAGTAGTAGTATCTGAAGGTAAGTCAAATAGTGCTGAGGTAACCATAATTATTAAAGTTCAATATAAGGAAAAGATATTAGATTCTAATACAGATAAAAATGGATGGTGGTGCTATGTTATTCTTTCGTCTACCTTATTTGATAAACCTATTTTACTTTTAAATATATATGCTCCCTGTAATGACCAACAACTATTTATAGCATCACTATATTCAATTTTAACACAATTTGATAGATATTATGTAATTGTTGGAGGTGATTGGAATACCTACCAGAATCCGAAGTTGGATAGATCTTGTCCACAAAGAGCATTTAACAAGCATGCTCTATTAGCACTGAATGATCTTAAAGAAGACTTTCAATTATATGATCCATTTCATTATCTGAATAACGATAATAGTACAAGCAATTTTACCTTTTATTCCCCATGTCATAAAATGTGGTCCAGAATTGATTTTTTCCTGATTTCAAGAGTATTGATCAATTTAGAACCTACAGTTATGGTACATGCCCGTTACATATCAGACCATTCTAAAATTTCGTTGAGTTTTACTAAGGAGGTAAAAGATACTTTGAGACAAAGAGGTTATAATTGGTCTCTTAATCCAAATCTATTGAATAAGGAGGATATAATACTGGAAATTACAAAGTACCTGAAAGACTTATTGATTGGTTTAGGGAAACAACAATTTGCCCCAGATATTGAATGGGCAACAGTTAAAGCTCAAATAAGAGGGACACTTTTGCAAAAAGCATCTTATTATAAAAAGATATTAAACAAAGATATTCAAACTTTAGAAATAAAAATTAAATTACTTGATCAAGAACTGATTAGAGATTTTAATGAGCAAACAGAGAAGGAACTGAGTAAATGTCAAAAGGAGGGAGGGTGGCCTAATGGTTAAGGTGTTTGCCTTACAAACATAAGGTGCAGGGTTTGAGTCTCACAAGGGATAATTGGCTAGGCTTAAAATGGTTCGCAAGGACAGTTAGCCTAGTACTAATCTATGAACCTATGAACCTATGAATCTCTTTTTACTTCAGAATAGTAGATTGACATTTCAAAAGTACAAGACGTTAGTGAGGTATGCCAGTCATGTTCAAACACCATCAAAAGCGTTAGCTAGGATCATTAATCAAACAAAACCAATCGTGCAGATTTCGGAAATACAATTTAATAATAAAATATATTCTAAAACTGAGGAGGTTCTTAATATCTGTGAGAAAATATACACTAATATTTATGCTGGACAAAAGGATATGACCCCTAACAGGAATTATGAACAATTTCTACAGTCAATTAAGTTTCCAACAATAGGAGAGGACATTCAAAATGACTTGGTTAAACCAATATCTGAAGAAGAAATAGTATATGTAATTCAGCATATGAAATCACATAAATCACCAGGTCCTGATGGCTTGACAGTGGAATTTTATAAAAAAATTTGCAGATATTTTCGGTACGATTCTTTCAGTTGTGTTTAACTACATAATTAGGAATAAAATTAATGATCCACCCCTTAACGCCTCAAAAACTATTTTTATACATAAAGCCAATTCAGATCCTCAAAATCCAGATAATTATAGACCGATATCGTTAATAAATGTAGACATGAAAATTCTAACCTCTATTATAGCATCTAGACTGAAGAGAATCATGACTCATATCATTTCTAAAGAACAGACTGGTTTTATGGCAGGTAGACAAACCAGTGATAATACACTCACACTACATACTATGTTAGAGCATGCTAAGCAAAATAATTTAAATATTTATGCCCTTATAATTGATGCCCAGAAAGCCTTTGATAGGGTTGATACAAATTTCTTGTTTGATCTTTTACCGTATTTTAATATATCACATGAGTTTGTCCAAATGTTACAAATATTATATAGTAATCCCTATACTACATTGTATATTAATAAAACTTCTAAAAGAATACAGATTAAGACTGGAACATGCCAGGGTTGCCCTTTGTCCCCTTTATTATTTAATATCTATCTTGAACCATTGTTTTTAAATATTAAACAAAATGTTTATCATAATGTACCAATAATTTATGGAACTAAAATATTAATGGCAGCTTTTGCTAACGATCTTAGCATTTATTGTGCATCTCCATTATCAGATACTGAAAAATTATTGAAGGCTGTTAATGAGTTCTCAAAAGTGTCTAATTATAAAATTAACTTGAAAAAAAACAATATATTCCCTTTAAAGACACCTAAACCCTTTTCGTTATTGCCCTTAGTGGGACAGGTATCATTTAAAGAAAATATTAAATATCTAGGTATTGTGTTCTCTACTGATAATAAAGACTTTATAATAATAATATTAAAGCAATCTGGGAACAAATAATTTCTGATTTTGGGAGATGGAAAAATTTACGACTGCCAATATTAGCAAAAGTTTCAATTATCAAAATGAACATATTACCACGATTACTGTATATTTTTAGGTCAGCCAATTTATTACTTTCAAGTCGTTTTTAAACGGATTCATAAAGAATTGGCTAAATTCATTTGGGAACCAAAGAAAACCAGGATATCTTATGATAAATTAATGACCCCAAAAATAGAGGAGGACTGGAATTACCTAATTTTGAAATGTATTATTTAATTTTAAATTCTAATAGAATTTTAAGAATTGCCAATTATGATATAAATAATACTAAGTGGACACCACCTTGGGTAGTTATGAATTATAAATATATTCTAAAGTTAAATATCAATCCTAAAGCAATACTTTTTTTAGGTAAGGATACATTGAAATTCTATGGGATTATTGAACACATCAAAACGAACATACTCTCTTTACATAATTTATTTCAATTATTAGATTTGGTTCAACATATGATGGTCTTTCAACCCTTTTGTAAGAATCCTAATTTAAAATTGAATAATCAACTAATTGATCTCAACAAGTTTCCATTGATAGTTAATCTAACTTTGATTGATATATATAAACATCTTGACAGTTCGGCCAACCAAATAAGACAAGAACTTAACTTACCTAAAAATTATCTGGTTATTCTGAGGCAAATTAGAGAACTCACTATAAGCTATTTTTAAAGTTTTAAACCAGAAGAAGAGGCTATTAATAGATGCTCTTTGTTGTGGCAAGCTCTCCAACAGGATCTTAAATATATCATGACAGCAAATCAATTAATTAAAGAATTTCAATTTCATGATAAAATTTTGTTATCAAACTACTGGGAAGAGAAAATCTTACTGACAGAAGTAATACGTTAAAAGCAATTGACTTGACCATCAAATCTACTTCTCTTCAAAATTAATATATACCCAGTTGATGATTTGGAACAATGCATATTATACACGTCTTACCCTGCATAAATTTAATCCCAAAAATTCACCAACTTGTCCATACTGTAAGAATCAACCAGCTGATCTTCTTCATATGTTCTGGAGTTGTAAATGTATTTTCAAACTTTGGAATTCCCTTAAGATAGAACTTCAAAAGGTGGGTACCAGAGTACAACGTTATCATGGAAATTTATGATTCTGCATATTCCTCCGAGAGAGATCCCTAAATCACAAATTATTATATATATTAATATTTTTCTATTAATGAAGCTTTATATAGCTTCAAATTGGTTAGACCCATCTAAAACTTCATGGTAGAACTTTAGAGTTCTAGCGACAAAACATATATTAGCTCATACATTACTATTAAACCCACAAAATAAAAATGTTAATAATCCAAAAATTTGGGAACAGATTTTTAATATTATACTAGCATAGTATTTTCAACTTGGAAATATTAATAATTATTTATGTGTGTGGAGAGAATTTAGTAATCAACTGTCTATTACTTGCATTTATTCTTATGCTTTTTTATATTTAACTGTATTACATGGAAGCATTCTTGTAAATATTGTATATAGAGTGTGGTTATTAGTGATATTAGTTAATGCTTGATTTGTGAATATATGTTATTTTTGTTCTTATTTGTGTTTGAAAATAATATAACAATAAAGATTTATTATGGAAAAAAAAAGAAAGTGCAACCATGATTTGTTTAGTATGCAGCAGTGTGAAAAGGAGATGTTCTCTAAGTTAAAACTTGTAGGATTAAATGAATAAACCAATGTTATACTTTGACATTGCTTTATAATATATTCTGTATCAATAGAAAATTGTCACATATAAGGAAATTTACTAGATGTGGGAATGTAAAAAGTAAATGATACAAGATGACAAACCTTCCAGAACAGTAGCTGTCATTCATAGGATGAAAGAAGATTTTATTGTATGATATAATTCTCATCTAAAATGTGTAAATTGTAATTGGAGAATACTCCAAAAGAACTACCTCAGCTAAGGAATTGCTAATTTGTTCTTTGTATGTGTATATAATTTAGTCATTTAGTCAGCCATATTAGATTTGTTTTTTGTAATTCTCAAGATGTTTTCATCCTGTTCAGCATAAAACTATATATTTTTTGAGCATGCAGAGCTCCTCACATTGACAGCTGTCTGCGGCATCCCCATCCATTTTTAGGTCTGCTGGTTTCTCCAATTAATCTCCTGGAATGCCAAGCTGTTAATTTTGCCTGGGGCCAATGCAGAATTTAAGGTAATCCTGGAGGGGGCCTGCTGTTCAGCATCTGCAGGGGAAACATTCTCTTTAAGGCCTCTCCTGGTTCCTCTCACCTTTCCATTTATGTGGTCAGATTTTGAGGTCCAAGTGTGCAATGGGAACGTGCATTATCTCACCCCACCTATGCTAAAGCTTAGCCAAGTTCCCACCCTAATCCCCCGAGAATGTGTCCTTCTCTGTTGACTCCCCAGCCTTTACCAGAGATGCTATGGGGAACATCCCCGCAACTGCCCTCTATGCTGGAATGGACACACCTCCATCCCTCCATGCCACTCAGTTAGTCACCCAAGTCACTAAATAAACCCCTTATGGCTGGGTCATAGTCATGGCTTTATCTCTTTCTCTATGCCATCTGAGTGGCTAGAATAAAACCTACTTGCTACAATACAATTTATGTCTCCAAAGGTTTTAATAGAAACAAACTATAGCCAGATGTTTTCACTGATGGATCATGCCATGGTGTTCTACAGCTGATCTGGTAGTGATGCCATGTGTAGAGTTGGACAGACTAGGGGGTCTGTGCAGTGCTGTGTGACATGTGATGTGAAGAGTCAGCTGTTGTCTAAGCACGGTGACCCACAGCAACTATAGGCACATGTTGCAGCACAGGTACTATGGCTGTATAAGTGCCATGAGTAGCGTGGGAAAGTGGTGGGCTGACTCTGCCACATCTTGGCATACTGCTTATATGGGTGAGAACATGTATGGACATGATACTGAAGCATTGATCAAGTACAGTTGAGACAAGTTGCTCTACAGTGAATGCAATTGATGTCAAACTGTCTAGATGTGTAACAAGTGCTCCTACGACTTTGCCATGGCTGTGCACCTGACGCTGGTGCAAGACATGAATCTAGTATGCCACATGGTCAGGTACATGAGCAAGTGCACATATTTCAGTGCTATGATGGTGCTAGACTGATCACGTGCATGTAATAACAGGCATGCATCTTCAAACACATGACAACACATCACTTCCTCCTGGGCACATTGTGGAGTTATCTCACCATCACTGTCAGAGTTCCATGGGGAAAGTTACCCAAGATAAACTTGACCTGTAGCTGATGTTCCACTACCAACAGACTGACCAGGTGCACTGACCTCTGTTTTGGAGTTAATGTCTGAGGCTACAGGACTGTCACTATCCAGGATGGATAAACTAAACCCAAGTTCAGTGTCCTATGGGTCATTGACTGTAACAGTTCTCTATACCACATTATGTCCTGTGTCATGATCAGTGGTCGTGTTCAGAAAGGAAACAGGAAGTGAACAGTCTGCAAGAACAAAGACAGCAATGCAAGTGCACACTACATATTGTAGGGGGAAGAAGAAGTATGCCACTAAAACATATGCAATATACAGCACTCTAATCAAAATCTATGTAATGCTATATATACCTAGTTATTGTAGCACTAGGCAAAACTCACATGATGGTTCTATAACAAAGGACAAGTGACCATGAAGACAGCACAAGAATCTATAGATACAAGTAACAGAAAAGAAAAGGAATGACCCACACAGCTCAAGGCAGAAGTAAAATCTTTTAATAAACTTGGTAAATGGTTTCATGCAAAGCAGTGCTTCCTCAGACCATGAAAAAACACAGCAAAATACAACACTTATATACTAGTGAAAATCACAGCATTCCCAGCAATTCCCAATAAAACAATCAATGAAATGTCATGAGATCTCAGAGCTAGTTTTAAAGGAACAACATCATTTAAACTGGACCTTTTATCTGCCTGCAGAATAATAATCCATCTTATTTCTGCAAGTTCTGTTCTGTTAATAAGTTAACTCTGAAACGCACATCTTAGGTGATGTAAATACTGACTGGAACAAAATTAACTCTCTCTCTCCTTCCCAAGCCATCAACCTTTACAACTTCACTCAAACAATACACCAAATAACCCAACTCAACAAAACTAACCCCCCTGGATCCTCTATTGACTGGATCCTAGTCTCCATTCCAAATAAAATCACCAATTCTGGAAAAATTCCGGGCACTATTAGTAACCACCTCCCAGCCTTTATTCATCGTGCTACCAACTCTTCTCCTCACCAGCAACAATACATCCTAACTCATAATCTTAGTAACTTTAACCCTACATCCTTCTCAAACCTATTGAAACAAATGAACTGGCAAGACCTTAAAACTCTCCCTCTTGATGCTGCTATCAACCACTTCAACTCTGTTTTCTTAGATACACTTAACTCTCTTGCCCCTATCAGAAATAAAAAGGTAAAAATAAATACTGCTCCTTGGCTATCTAATCTTACTAAACAAATTATGCATCAAAGGGACAAACTATGGAAGCTCTTCCAAAACAATAAACTTCCCAACACCTTGCTCCAGTATAAGCAACTATGTAACCAAGTAAAACAACTAATTACCAAGGACAAAAAATCCTGTTACACCAACCTCCAGTCTAACAATAACAACAACCCCAAGAAATTCTGGAATTCAATAAACTCTCTCCTTAATCCCGGCTCCAAAAATAATCCCTGCCCTGACCCAAGTAAATCTGACCTAGAACTATGCTCAGAATTTAACTCTTTCTTCATACAAACAATATTTGACCTAACCAAGACCTTTCCTAGCAATAACCCATCTGTTTCCCTATCTTCCCCCTCCAATTCCTCCAATAACCCTCCCCTCAGGTTCGAGCTCAAACCTGTCTCAACTAACTTTATAAAAAGACTTCTATCTAAACTTAAACCCTGCTCTAATGCCCCTGACAACATTGCCTCCTCTTTCCTAAAATGTACCGCAGATGGGATAGCACTCCCATTCAGCATCATTATTAATAGATCTATTAATGAATCTTACGTCCCCAAACTTTGGCGTTCAGCTTACATCCTTCCTCTTCACAAAGGAGGCAAGAACACCTGCATCACAAATTTTCACCCTATTGCTCTACTCTCACCAATCTCCAAAATCTTAGAAAAGTGTATCCACTTCCAACTTATGCCTTTTCTAACCCAAAACCATCTTCTTAACCAACTCAACATGGCTTTCGCTCTGGCCATAGCACTACTACTGCTCTACTTTCCTTCTTAGAAACTATCAATCAAGCCCGAGATTCAGGTCACCTGGTCTCTACTGTTTTGCTTGATCTCTCAAAAGCTTTCGATACCGTTTCCCATAAACACCTTCTCCTTCATCTATCAAACCTGCATCTCTCATCTAACTCTCTATCCTGGTTATCTAGCTACTTATCAGATAGGTCTCAGGCAGTCAAATGGAAAAACTCCATCTCCTCCTTCCTACCTACACCAACAGGTGTACCACAGGGATCCATCCTTGGACTCACGCTTTTTAATATTTTTATTAATAACTTTCACTCTGCTATCCCAATACCAAAATTATTCAATACGCAGATGATTCAACCTTAGTCTGCTCTGCCTCAAACATCACTGAACTGCTTCTCAAAACCCAAGCTGCCTTCTCAACCACTGAAAACTGGATTCGCCAAAACCACCTCTCCCTTAACGCTAACAAATCCAAAATTCTCCTCTTCTCCCCCAGAAAGTCTTACTCCTATGACAAAGACACTTTCAAAGTCCATAATAACTCCAACTCCACTATTGCAGTGGTTCCCTCTGCCAAACTTCTCGGTGTTATAGTCGATGAATTCCTAAAGTTTGACATACACATTCAACAAAATATTAAGAAAACCCACCAAAGACTAGGTATGCTATATAGGAATAATCGCTTTCTCTCTCACTCCACCAGGAACACTTTGGCCACTACCTACCTTTTGCCCTCATTACTATATGGAGCTCCTCTCCTAACCAACTTTTCATCCTCTATCACCTCCAAAATAGAAAGCTGCTACAATAAAATCTCTAAATTTGCCTCCAATTGTAAAAATTCCACCCATCATTGCCTTTCCCTTCAATCCCTAAATTGGCTTGAACTACCAAACTACCTAAACTATCTGCAGCTCACCACAGCGCACAAACTTGTATTTCAGCCATCTAACTGTCCTGCCTATCTAATATCCTTCTACCCTACATCCCCAATAGAACTCTCAGATCCGAACATCAAAACCTGATTGCTATCCATAAACCTAAAAGTCCAGCTGGCCAACTTATCTTCTCCTTCACTATTGGCAAGACATGGAACTCTCTCCCTTCCTCTTTAAGAACAATATCAAACTATGAAAATTTCAAAACTCAGATTTTCAAACATCTGTCCACTAAGTGGAAATGCTCCTGTCTTCACCCTACCTAAAACTATACAAGAATACACTGATATCCTACCTAGAATGTAAAAAGGTGAGGCAGTGCATATAGTCTACCCCACCTAAAAATTATCCAAGAACACATTGATATCCCACTTGGAATGTACCCTTGCTCTCAAAATGTCCTACAGTTATTTATCTTTGAACCCCCTTGGGTAAATACTGTAAATAGATTTTCTTAACTCTCTTCTCTATGTGCTTATATAATGCATTTTCTCAAATTACTCTATAAAAATAGCTTTATAAATGTATAGCCTTTTTAGAATGTGCTTATATAATGCATTTTCTCAAATTACTCTATAACAGTCACAGTCATTTAAATTAGATGGTTCTCTGGCAACTGCAATGTCAGCTCGTATATTATTACCTTGCATTGGACTTCTTGGCCAGGAAAATGTATTACCAATTGAAATCACTATAGCCACATTCAATCTTCTTACACTTCTGACTCTGTAACCTCAGTTCATACATCGAAATGTTACTATACATTTCATCCATCACCAGCTGATGTGTATCTTGGCTAAATATAGCATTCAATCTTTGTTGCAGTAAATTAACCTCACCAAGGGGCATTTCTTCAGAGGTTTTAAAGAAGTCAACCAATAATGTTATGTTGGGCAACAATATCCTAGACCTAGTCATTACCAACATGAGTGACTGGTGTTCCACACCTGAAGTCAACTCCTCGTTGGTCCGATCTGACCATAAGCTAATCACCCTTGATATCCACATCCCGCCCCCACCCCCATTAAGGAAACCACAGTAAAACATTTCTCTAAAGCCAACTTCATGCTTCTTAAGACAGAAGTGTTGAACTTCATGACACCCACGCAGCTGGACAATAGAGTTACAACTGCTGAATCCTACACAAATGCACTCTATAAGCACTTACACGAATGCATGGATCGTGCTATCCCAAACAGAACCAAGACGCTATCCTTCAAAAAAAGGAAGCCAATCTGGTGGTCCCCTGCCATAAACAAACTGTACAACAGAAGGAAGCAACTGTTGCAAAAGAGAGTAAAATTCCATGAGTGGAGGAGCTCCCTGGTCAGCCTCAGTAAGAAGCTGAGCTCCCTTATAAGATCCTCCAAAGCTAGCTACAAAAACAAAATTGCCACTAATTCCAAGGACAACCACAAAGCATTCTATAGCTATGTCAAGAATCTTGATGGCAACACCCAGATCTGCTCTGAGTTACAGCACAAAGGCAAGAAAATTACAGAACCAACTGATATTGCCAACATCCTGGCAGATAGGTTCAGTGCTATCTTTACCCCCCCCCCCTCTCACCCCCTAAAGGGCCCATATTGATACAGGAAGAATGTGGAGTCCCTGTAATCACAACTACACAGGTAAAAGCTGCACTCTCTAAAGCCAAAAACACAGCATCCATGGGACCAGACAACATCCCAGGCTGCATTTTACATGAACTTCAGAACGAACTGGCTCCCCACTTAAGCACCATGTTCAATAATAGCCTCGCATCAGGCTTTGTGCCCAAGGAATGGTGCACAGCAACAGTTATCCCACTCCACAAAGGAGGAGCCACCACTGATCCCAGGAACAATCGACCTATTAGCCTGACGAGCCTGGTCTGCAAGGCCATGAAACGTATCATCATGGAACTCATAAACAAACACATTGGTAACCTCCAAACTCTGGATCCCACCCAGTTTGGGTTTGTGAAAGGCAGATCATGCCTCCTGAACCTGATCGACTTCTTTGAGGCAGTCACCAAAGCCGTAGATGAGGGTAAGGTGGTTTACACAGCCTATCTTGACCTCGGCAAGGCTTTTGACACCATCCCCCATTCTGGAATTATAGCTAAACTAGGTATAAATCCCTATGTCACAAGATGGGTTGCCAACTGGCTCACTGACAGAACCCACACTGTAAAAGTTGCAGACCCCAAATCTGACCTCAAAGCAGTGGCAAGTGGAGTACCACAAGGTTCCATCCTGGGACCTCTCCTGTTTGGCATCTACTTCTCTGAAGTACAGGTTAACACAGAAGGCCTCTGGCTAACGAAGTTTGCAGATGACTGCAAACTAGGAGCCATAGTCAAGTCCCCAAATGATGTGGACATCCTACAGAAGGGCCTCGCTGAGACAGATGCCTGGTGTCAGAGCCATGGCCTCAAGCTCAATGCCAAAAAGTGCAGTGTCATCCCCTTTGGTAAAAACTCTGTACCCATGAACTACCACATAGGCAGCAATCTACCTAACACTGAATGCGTGATAAGAGACCTTGGGACCCAGGTGGACAGTAGTCTCTCCTTTGATAGTCACATCGCCACAGTTGTCAGGAAGTCCTTCTACGTGCACACCTCATCATAAAAGGGTTCTCATCCAGGAAAAAAGAGGTCATTGTCAACACTCATTAGACCCATTATAGAGTACAATGCCCCTTTTGGAATGTACCTCACAAGACATCTGCAGCAGCTGGAAAGGCCACAGAAGTACCTCACAAAGAGGATTACTGGCCTCAAACAAATGCCCTACACTGACCGCCTCAAAAAACTCCAGCTTTACTCCGTAGCATATCACCTACTCTGAGGTGATCTCTGCCTAACATATAAAGCTATGTCAAACCCAGAGCTGTTGGACATGCTACACCTAAAGAAATCCCAATCCCTCCGAGCTACATGCTCTAGGGACCTAAACCTTGTCACCACAATAATCAGGGCATGCTGGAGGGATAGATTCCTGTCCCAGAGACTTCCCATACTCTGGAACAGGCTACCCATCTATGTCAAGCAATGTTCTTCATTAGCACTCCAAGAAAAATCTTGATGAGTGGATAGGAAATAGGAAATACACCCCGGGGATCACTTCTGTGCCTCTGCTCGACAGTGGCACAGGAAAATAACTTTCTTGGGTGGCGTAAGCCAGGGAACCTTGTTGGCTAGGATTATGTAGGCCCTTGGGCCAATAGCCTAGTACCTACCTATGAACCTATGAACCTATGTAATTAAAACTTATGTCCAAATTAAGCATCTGCCACCATTTCAGAAGCTCATGATAAGTAATTCTGTAGGTAGGCATTTTGATGATAAGCAATCCTCTAGGAATGATTTTAAAATTCAAAGAAGCCTCTAGATGTAGTTGTTGCTATTGCAGTCATTTAAACTTGAACAGCTTGTTTTCTAATTCTTTTAAAGAGTTACATATAACTTCCATACTCACAGATTCTCTCTTGGGAATATCCTCATTTACTCTAAGGTTATTCCAAAGCAGCAATGGATTTCCCTCAACCAGTAACAAATGGCACAAGCAATCTTGGTGCCCTGTATTTCCAGAGATCACAGGATTATAAGCCATTTCAAAATCTTGGCCCTCAGCTATGTCTCACATGCAAAATTAAGACTATATGTCAATGGAGAAAGATCAGCAACATTGATGAAGGCAAGCCTAATGAACAACGATATAAGTAACACAAAACAAAAAGCCTGACCAACACAGCTTAAGGCAGAAGTAAAATCTTTTAATAAACCTGATAAGTGCTTTTACACCAAAATGGCACTTCATCAAACCATGAAAAAAAACCCAATAAAATACAATACTTATATACTAGTTAAAATTACAGCACTCCCAGCAATTCCCAATAAAACAAACAATGAAATAAGTCACATGATCTCAGAGCCAGTTTTAAAGGAACAACATAATTTAAACCAGACTTTTTATCTGCCTGCAGAATAATAATCCATCTAATTTCTGCAAGTTCCATTTTGTTAGTAAGATCTCCCCCTCTCAAGTCATGAGCGATAAGTAGTAAAACTAAAAAGTTAAATGAATATGTATCCCCATATGATTCTACATGCTTTGCTAAAGCATTTGTAAGGTTGTTCTTATGTATATCATACATATATTCTAGGATACGTTCCTTTAGGGATGATCGGTCTTTCCTATGTAAAAACATGAACAGCCAGTGCAGGATGCCAGATACACTGAATCTGTCCTTCTACAATTGGCACATAGCCTCGGTGCATATTTGACCCCTGTGTCAGGATGAATAAAATAAGAAAGGGCACTACAAAATCTGCAAGGAAAAGTACCAACATGATCTAATGATGCCGAATCAGTCTGATATCTTTTATGACAGAGTTGCCTTTTCAATAAAAGAGCTTAGGTTCTACACTCCCGATTTGCTTCAGCCCCTCATCGGCCATCAAGATAGGCCAGTTCTTTTTAATTGCTTCACAAATGTCCAGTTTAAATTGTTTTCTGTTACTTATATTGTTGTTCATTGGGCTTGCCTTCATCCATGTTGCTTATCTTTCTCCATTTAATTCTAGAGCTATATCTCTGTGACAGATAGAGGAACACTTATATGGCATGTCATCCCTGGGGGACATAAGTCCAACCAGTGTGTTGAGCCATGGACGATATAACATATCACCAACATAAATGTGGGGATGTATGACTACATTGGTCTAATGTGATTTAGCTGACTATCTCTACAGCAACTTAATGTAGTAATGTAACAAATACCTGGTTGCCTTGGCTGGGACCACTCTATTAAGGGAGCACAAGAATCCTAGTAGCATAACATGTTGTCACACCTCTCAACCTTTTAGATTAAGAAATTTAGACAAAACTACAAATAAAAGTGGGGCAAAGGTCCAAAATAGGTACAATTTTTAAATATTGCTCTTACAAACTTAGAGATTTGATAGAATAACAGGTTTTGCATTAGCATGAATTTTTTTGAAGGGTATGAAGTCTGAAACTCAAATGCCTGTCATTATTTTCTAGATTCAGTCTTTAATAATTTGCTAGTAATTTGCCAGAAAACAACAATTTTATGAAAAACAGACCAAAAACATGAGGCAAAATTCTGGACATTCTGCAAAAATCTGAACAGTTGAGAGGTATGCATGGTGTCCTTGGAGAATAGAGGATGATTCTGACTAGTGTGTTGAGCTGTGGAAGACATAACATGCAACTGGTTTTAGTGGGTGGCACACTGCTATGTAGCTTAATAAAATAATACCATGGGTTCAAGATAATACAGGTTCAATGCCACCATCTGAAATACACATACCATGACAGAGGTGATGGTTTGATGCCAAAAGTAACTTGAGTATCGTGTGTAGGAGGAATAGTAGACCCCTGTCTGTGGCATTATCTTGTTGCCTGAAGCTTTTTACATGTTTAGTTACAACTAAGACCATGTCAGTGCACTGACAATGCCATTCCCATGGTGTACTGTTCTGTCTGCTCACAGCATTGACCACTGGTGGCAATGTCATTCTACGCTTGGTCCCTCCACAACATATCAGTTATCCAAAAACATTTCTTCCATGCTTCTGTTATAAGGCATTGCTGACTGTCATTCTGCCAGGAGAAGAAGCTCTTTATGGAGCATAAATGTCTCCTCTAGAACACACCAATGTGTATATATCATGAATATGAACCATGTATGCTGCACCTATGCAGTGCTTATTTCATAAGTTCGTACAGAATGAAAGAGCTCAATAAACCTGGATGACTACTTTATCCTGTAGCAGTGTTACTTTGGTTTATATTTAAGCTTGTTTGTAGGATAAGATCAGCTGCACATGTAAGGGATATGAACTGCTATTTCCCTTCAGGACAACATGCCTTATATGTTGGATATTACGGAACTGGCAGTGCATGTTCCACTGTGCATGCTATGTTCCATCAATGGATTAACACATTACATTATAAACACTGAGAAAACACCAAATCACACATAAAATGACACAATTCTGCATGTGTAATACTCCTATACAGAAAGAGCAGACATGAATTTCAAACTCATAGCTTTGACACTATACAAGCTCTTCAATACATAATCACTACACCACATCACTGTAATGCTGCAGACATTTCCTAAGTGAGGCACGTAGGTGCCTACCTTTGATAGACATAAGTATATCAGAGATCTAAAAGTCATAGCAATGTTATACATTAATAGAAGACATTTCAGCCAATACACTTAAACTGTATGCATTATACAGAAAATGCAGTTCTATGCACACAAGAATGATAATACCATATTTACATAGTGAATTAACATATCTGTCCATGAATACTGATAATAGTTAGGTAATGATACAGGAGAACCACTGCAAAGGTACAGAAACATGCAAATGTCTGAAACATTGAATGAACTATGTCAGGCTACTAGATTATGAAAAGAAGAAGAACAGCAGTGCACTGTACAAGTCCTTACATATTTTTGTCAAGAGTGCTCAGTACATTACCAAAATGTAGAGATATGTGCAAAGTTGGAAATATTAGGAACGTTGTAGAAACACAGCATAATGTAATCCCTATACTTTTCTCTAACCAAATCTGTCTCTAACTGAGGACATTGCCTCCTAGATATCATCCATTATTAACCAAGAAGCCCTTATACTTGGTGATCTTAACAATGATTGGAACACAATTATTCAAAAATCCTCTTCAGTTGCTATTAACCTATACAATTTCACAGAGTTAGTTAACTAGATATATTAATTCAGTAATAAATGTACTACTCTAGACTGTATCCTAACCAATTATCCAGAAAGAATAACAAAAAAGTTATTCTCCTAGATACTCAAAGTGATCACCACCCCACCTTTGTCATTCATCAATGAAACACAGCAGTCAAATCCTCCCAATATATCTATGTTAGAAATCTAAAGAACTTTGACTCAAGCACGTTCATCTCTTCACTCTTGCAAATCAATTGGCCAATTCTCAAATATCTTTCTCTAGACCAAGAAGTCAACACATTCAACATAATCTTCTTTAACACCCTTAACAGTCTTGCCCCATTTAGGAAAAAAAGGGCAAGTCTAACCCAGCTCCCTGGCTATAATCCTAAAACACATAATAAGAGAACGAGATAAAGCCTGAAAATTATGGTGTACAAATGAAAGCCACTTCTCTTATCAATCTTACAGGTAACTCTAAAATCCAAGCAAAAAATATACCATAACATGACCATGACAAAAGAAACTGCTACATCTTTTTTCAAGGCCAAGAATGCTTTACTCCTAAATCCTTCTGGGCTTCCATTAATAATCTTCTTGGACAAGTCAAACATTTCAACCCAATCCTTTTCCCTACCTGTCAAACATGGATATAATTGTCAGATTCATCTCCAACTTTATAAACTTTGTCATTCTGCTCACAGGGCACCAGGTACCTCACCCATGTATTCCACCTGACCCTACATATCCACCATATTTCACCTTACAACAAGTATCAGCTAAAACTATTGAAAGCTCATTGCCATACCAGATAACCTTCTCGTTCAATATGTGAAGCTTGCAGCCACATCACTCTTCTATACTGTAGCAATGCTTATTAAGTGTTCTATAGCCGAACACACAGTTCCCACAATAGATAAATAATCTTTTAGTCTACCATTTCACAAAGGTGGATATTCTACTGATATGCCCAGCTTCTGGCCCATTGCTATCCTACCTCCCCACTATAAAATCTTAGAAAGATGCATACACAGCCAGGTCTTTCAGTGTCTCCTTCCCAACAACATTCTGTCACACTATCAGCAGGGATTTTGTCCCCACCATAGTACAACTACAACCCTGTTATCTTTCATTAACAATACTTATCAAAAAAGAAGTAATAACATACTTGTAGCTTCCCAAAGGCATTCAATGTAGTTTCTCATTCAAAATCTCTACTCACACTCTCCTCTCTATGTTTCTTCCTTTCAGCTCAAATTGGCTCTCTAATTGCACTCAGGCAGGTGAATGGTGTTCTTCTTACTCCGCTCATCTACTAGTATCTGCCAGAGTCCCACAAGATTACATAATTGGACCTCTTCTATTTAACCTGTTTAGAACTAATCTTATCTTTGCACCATATCATGCCACTCTCATTCATTATGTTGATGGTGATGCTTTAATCTGCCCTGCCTACCCTCCATATGAACTGCAAACTATTACACAGAAGTCCTTCTCCTTATTTAAGAGCTGGCTTTCTCACACTGAACTGATACAAAATCCAAACAAAACAAAGCTTATGCTTTTCACCCCAAGTCGTATTTTAGATTCAAGTCTAATTTCACTGTCCTCACCACCCCTAACACTCAACTTGAAATTATCTCCCAAACTAAACTCTTAAACATTACAGTACATTATGAACTTAAATTTGACATACATATTCAAAACATAATATAAAAATCAGAAAACAGGCCTTCTCTTCAGCCTCTTTCTATGCTCATTCTTTCTTAAACACAGGTTCTTCCCATATAATATTTACTATGCTCTATGTTTCTCCTAATTTTACAGACCTTATCCTAACACTTAACTAAAAAATCCGAACAATGCTACAACAAAACTGCAAAATATGTTACAATAATGCCCAATTTTACCTATCATTACTTATCAATGAGCAAAATAAATTGGCTTGAATTCTGTAACATCCTTCATCTCTCACATTTATAACTTTCCCATAAATCAGATTTCTCTCCATATAAATGCTCAGCCCTTAGTCCCTTACTACAATGGTGAATCCCCTCTAGATCTCTTCACTCTTCTGACACAGACCTATTTTCAATAAAGAAAAAAATTGTTTAATACATATGGCATCACCCTATACTCAACATCCATATTCAAGATTTGGATCTCCCTCCCTTCAACAGTTATATACATTTCTTTTTCAATACTTTCAACAACTACCTAAAAGATTACCCACATAACTCTTGGATCTGTTCTTGCTCTTGCTCACTTGGTTATCTCAAAACATCTCTCTCTTTCCCTTATATCAGTTCTTTTACTCTATTACACTTCAGACTTCCTCTAAACAAACTATCAGTCCTATTCTCCTCTGCAATTAAAAGCTTTGCTTTTATCTTTTTACCATACACTGCTCACCCGGGACATTTATCTTCTTTCAAAATGTCTCCTTCTTCTACAGTTTCCCATTTTACTACAACCTACATCATCTCCTCATTTCATCTCCTTTCATCTTATGTCTGCTCATAACCCAATTATGATTTGTCCCTTCAGTCTTCCTTTATGTCTAGCATTATATTGTTCTTCTACTTCTAAAATAGCGTACTTTATTTGAAAATGTATATATTATCTACTCTTTTCTAAATTAAATTTTTATCTACTTCTTTAAATTACATTTTGTTCATAAATATAACGCTTTTTCCACTTCTAACATTTTTATGTGATGTACAATGATTTTAACTGCTGGAGCTTTTTTCTTCTTGACTCCACTGCAGATGTGTTTTTGCATGACCCACTTAGACTATCCTGGTTAATAAACATAAGTAAAATAAATAATTCCTTATCAAATGTTTGAAGATTACATTGAAATAGAAGTGTAAGATCATCTCTCTCTTTCTTTCTGTCTGTTTCTCTGTGCGTATATATATGTATATGTATATATATATATATATATATATATATATATATATATATAAAATGCATGTGTGTATATGTATATTAATATATATGTACAACACAGCATGTATGTATATCTCTTTCTCTTTCTACACACACACACACACACACACACACACACACACACACACACACACACACACACACATATATCTATCTAAGAGAGAATGAGCATAAACACAATACACCTTAGTAAAGTCTGATATATCTATAGATTCCATCATAACCCAACAGACTCCACAATATAAACATGAGTAAAAAATACACCTTTATGAGTCTTTGTCAAATGTGTGTACACTAATCTGAAATACTGGCCATAATGCCATACTGATTGTATATACGTATCTATATTAATATCTACAGAACTATATCTTTGCATCTATCTATATAAAAACACATACACACACATGCACAAACACACTCACACACACACACACACACACACACACACACACACACACACACACACACACACACACACTTTTATTTATTTTATTTATCTAACATTTGTTTACCAGGAAGGTCAGACCGGGCTAGTAGCCCATTTTCAGATTTTTCAGTGGAGGCCCAGGGAGAAAAGCTCCACATGCAGACAATACAACTATAACAAAAGTACAGTTTTAAGTTAAATAATCTGAGACAGGTACAGTCTTTGCTGTACTTCAAGGATCAACATTAAAGAGACATCAGTTTGTTTTTACAGAGATAAATTAAACAGACACATGCTAGGAATGTATAAAGTTAGTTAACAAAAGTCAAAGATCATCCTCAATGTAAACATTTCTAAACAGCAATAAGAGAAGAAAATCAGACAGGAATCACAGTGTTCAAGCATTGTGCATGCAGGTAGTATCACAGTCCTTATGCAGTTTATGTAGAGAATATAGAAGTTGATTCAGACGAGCTGACAGGAAAAATCATAGAGGGAGAGAAGAATGAAAAGCAGAAAAACTTGTTGTTTTGTAGCTATGAATGAAATAAAATAGAATACAGGGACACAGGGGATGATATGGGAAATTAGGAACAGTAGACATAAAGAAAAGTGTTGGGGGAGTGAAGACGAAGTATCTGTTCAGCCTGGTGATGAGCGGGAGCATAACCAGCTGTCATTTAGATGAGTCTTAAGCAGGTTTTAGAACTGAGCAGGATTACTGGAGTAAAGAATATTCTGAGGTATGGAATTCCATGCTTTAGGAATGTGATTTGAAAAAAAAAAAAAAAAAAAATCTTGTTTTCCCGCCTTACTGAACTAGAATAGTCCAGTCTTCAGAGTTTGCTGATCTCTGGTCTTTGTCTTGGTTCCTGTGCTATTCCATATCCTTATTTGGATAAAAGGAAGCATTTTTGTTCACCAGTGGGAGTGGGGAGCACTGAGCAGCCTATTTGTCCCTAGAGGAGTGGTTCCAGCCAGAAACTTGTAGTCTATTGGCCATTTTGGGTCAACTCCTAGCTCTTTTCAGCCCCCTGTAATAAAGCCCACTTTAGCGCGCTTTTTCGCTTGTATTCAACTCAGCACAGCTCCTCGTGGTGTCCTGCAGAGTTCTACAAGCAGCAGAGAGCAAAAGAGTGACTTTTTCCTGATTTAAGTATTTTTTTCTGGCTTTTTGATTATTTACTGCTTAGCGACTGCATTTTCACCTGTTTATACAGCTCTGCAGTCTATTTAAACTGTTTTTGTGTTGATTAACTGTTTTGCACTTTTAAAAAGTTATTTGTTGCTTAATTTTACCTGTAGGCTAACACACTCAAGTGCGCTAGCCGTTTAAAAGCATTTATAGCATTTACTGTCTGTTTTTCCGCTGTTTTCTGCAAAAAAAAAAAAAAAAAAAAATCTTGTTTTCCCACCTTACTGAACTAGAATAGTCCAGTCTTCAGAGTTTGCTGATCTCTGGGCTTTGGCTTGGTTCCTGTGCTATTCCATATCCTTATTTGGATAAAGGAAAGCTTCTTTGTTCACCAGTGGGAGTGGGGAGCACTGAGCAGCCTATTTGTCCCTAGAGCAGTGGTTCCAGCCAGAAACTTGTAGCCTATTGGCCATTTTGGGTCAATTCCTAGCTCTTTTCAACACCCTGCTGTAAAGCCCACTTTAGCGCACTTTTGCGTGATTTAGCGCGGAGTTGCCCATAGAGCACCATCGGGCAGCGCCGGTTAAACAAGGTTAAACTATTTCTGGCTCCGTAAAGTCTGCTCTTCAATTTTTCCCTTAGAACTTCTCTACTTGCAATCTAAACAGTCTATTCTCTATCTCAAAAGCTCAGCACTTGCTCCTAAAGCATTTTTATATAGGTAAAGTACTTATATACTAAACAAAGTACTACATTAGCCTAGAATCCCCTTGAGTACCCATTTCTCTATAGGTCCCTTCTGTCTCAGTTACACAGCAAACTTTTTCACTTTTTCTAGCATGTCGAAGGGTCAGTTGCTAGCGTCCTCTCCTGTTCAGCTGGTGAGTCTGGGCATCTTGAGGCAATGTTACAATTGCCTCATGTACACAGACAACCCACTCCTTCTCCCACAAAATGCAAATACATGTGAGAGATGCAACTATATAGCCAAACTGGAGGCTGAGATCTCTCAACTCAGGATTGGCAAGACCAGACAGGAGGAGAAGGAAACCATGCACACCACAAACCCAGTTTCACATAGAACTATCACAACTGCAAAACAAACACATAAACACACAAAGACATACTCGGAGGCACTGATCAAAAATCTACCAAAACTACAGAGGCCTCCAAAGCAGACACCCAAGCAACTGCCACCTCAAGACATAAGACATGCAACACATAGTTCTCAAAGTCAGTGTGCTAAACAGTCACAGCCCTTAAGGCCAAACACAATGCCAGACACACTTGTTATAGGTGACTCCATAGTCAGACACACTGACGTCCCACTCACCAGACTGAACAAGGAAAAGATCACAGTAAGCTGCCTGTCAGGCGCTAGAATCCGCCACATAACACAAGCACTCAGGTCACTCCACAGCAAGTACAAGTATGACTCAGTCATTGTCCATGCCGGTGTGAACGACCTGAGACGCACCTCCCTGGACTACATGAAAAGAGACATAGAGGAGCTCTCAGATTATGTAGCCCAGGCCGGTATGACCCTGACCCTGAGCAGTATCCTACCCTCACCAAGAATGATGCCACAATACAGAGACAAAATGATCAGCTTTAATAATTGGCTTAATTACTGGTGTCATTCTAAGGGGATCCAATGTCTGTCTGCCTGGGATGACATGCTTGACAAGCCACGCTGCTCAAGGGATGGCTTGCACCTGTCACCCTGGGCTTCCGGATATTGGCAAAGGCTCTTGCCACCCCATAGTGCCTTTTTTAGGCAAGGCTCAAATGATAAACCTACTGCCCTAGAAAACAAAAATGGAGAAAAACTAAGGGCAATACTGCTCAATGCCAGAAGTCTAAACCTCAAGATGCACGCCCTCGAAGACCTCCTCAGTATGGAGAACATCGATGTCTGTGCTGTGACTGAAACCTGGTTCAAGGCTCCTGAGAGCACCCCAGCACTATCAGGTTATACCTCATATCATGCGTTCCGGCCCCAAAATCCAGACCGAACCACAAAAGTAGGGGGAGTATCCATATTCATAAAGGATACCCACACCTCCAGGTTAGTGGCAACGCACGAAGCATCCAGGTGCAATTAACCACAGGTAAAACTGCCCTACAGTTTGTAGCATGCTACAGACCACCTTCTCAAACTCAGGAAACCCACAAAGCCTTCCTGAAGACACTGGAGAGTATGAATGTCTCTCCAAACACCATCATATTGGGTGACTTCAACTACCCAAACATAGACTGGGAACATTACTCAAGCCCCAACACCCTAGCTCAAAGGTTCCTGGAGTTCATAAACTCAAATGCTATGGAACAACTAGTCACCATTCCCACAAGAGGAGAAAATATACTAGACCTGATCATCACAAACATGGGGACAAAATGCTCCACACTGGAAGTATATCCCTCATTGGTGAGATCAGACCATAAATTAATCTCACTGGAGATCCACATCCCGGCCCAACCCCAGTAAAAAAGACCACAGTGAAGAACTTCTCAAAAGCAAACTTCACACTTTTTAAGACTGGAGTGGTATCCTTCAAGGCCCCCGAGCCAGTGGAAACCACAACCCACGCTGCTGAAACCCTTACAAATGCCTTCTACGAGCACCTCCAGGAATGTATGGATCAAGCAATCCCTAATAAAATCAAGACCCTTTCCACCAAAGGCAGGCGCCCAGTCTGGTGGACCCCAGCCATAAACAAACTCTACAACAAGAGGAGAAAGCTACTTCATGACAGAGCAAAATCCCTAAAAGGGAAGGCATCTCTGATCAATACTAGCAAAAAACTACGATCACTCATAAAATCATCCAAGGCCAACTTTGAGAGAAAAATCGCTAATGACACAAAAGACAATCATAAGGCCTTCTTTAGCTATGTTAGAAACCTGGGTGGAAACTCCCAGATATGCTCAGAATTAGTCCAAAATGATACAAAAATCACTGAACCCACAGACATTGCCAACATACTGGCAGACAGGTTCAGTGCAAATTTCTCCCCTCCCTCCCCCCCAAAAGGAGAAATATCTATCCCACCAGAGTCTAGCCTCCCAAACATCTCAGATGCCCAGGTGAGAGCTGCTCTCTCTAAAGCAAAAAACACAGCATCAATGGGACCGGACGGTGTCCCCGGCTGTGTGCTACACGAACTCAATGAGGAACTAAACCCACACATAAGGCTGCTGTTTAATCTTAGCCTTACTACAGGATATGTACCCAAAGAATGGCGTACAGCAACTGTGGTCCCACTCCACAAAGGCGGTGCTTCTATGGACCCTGGAAATTACCGCCCCATAAGCTTGACGAGCCTTGTCTGCAAAGCTATGGAGAGGATCATAATGGAACTCATAAATAAAGACATTGGGGACCTACAGACACTGGATCCTACCCAATTTGGCTTTGTCAAGGGCAGATCCTGCCTCTTGAACTTGGTCGACTTTTTCGAAACAGTCACTAAGGCCATTGATGAGGGTAAGGCAGTTCACACAGCCTACCTTGATCTAGCAAAAGCGTTCGACACAATACCCCACTCGGGCATCATAGAAAAGCTCACCAGCTTAGATGTAAACCCATATGTCACAAGATGGGTTGCAAACTGGCTCAAGGACAGAACACACAGGGTTAGAGTTGCTGGTGCCATGTCAGACTCTAAGCCGGTCATGAGTGGTGTCCCACAGGGCTCAGTCCTGGGCCCCCCCTTGTTCGGCATTTATTTTTCTGAAGTGCAGGCAAACATAGTGGGATTGTGGCTGACAAAATTTGCAGATGACTGCAAACTGGGCACCATAATTGACACTCCATCAGACACAGACATCCTCCAGAGAGGTCTCATAGAAATGGATAACTGGTGCCACAGTCATGGCCTTAAGCTAAATGCCAAAAAATGTATAGTCATACCCTTTGGGAAAAACAAGGTAACCCCTAATTACCACATAGGTGGTAATCCATTAAACACGGAAGACGTTATCAGGGACCTGGGAACCCAAGTTGACAGTAACCTCTCTTTTGACACTCACATTGCCAAAGTGGTTAGGAAGACCTTCTACATTGCCCACCTGATCATGAAGGGATTCACATCCAGATCAGGAGAGGTCATTGTACCCCTGTACTCTTCACTTATCAGACCAATGATTGAGTACAACGCCCCATTCAGAATGTACCTTACCCGACACCTGCAGCAGTTGGAAAGACCCCAAAAGTTCCTCACCAAAAGGATAAAGGGGCTCAAACATATGTCATACGCTGCCCGACTGAAGAAACTCCAGCTCTATTCAGTCGCATACCATCTGCTCAGAGGTGATCTGTGCCTGACATACAAGGCCATGTCCAACCCGGAATTAATGGACATGCTCCACCTCAAAAAATCCAAATCCACCAGAGCCACGAGAGCAAGAGAGTTAAACCTCAACACGGATATAAATAGGACGTGCTGGAGGGACAGATTCATCACCCAGAGACTCCCTACACTATGGAACAGAATCCCAGTCCATGTGAGGCAGAGCCCGTCACTGACTCTGTTCAAGAGAAATCTTGACGAGTGGATGGGAGATCGTAGGTTTACCCCGGGAATCATCTCTGTGTCACTGCTGGACAGAGGCACAGCAAACTAATGGGTATAGTATTCTCATCAAAAGGGGTGGTAAAAGCCACACACACTCTGGCTAGGCTTATAAATGCCCTAGGGCAGATAGCCTAGTATGAACCTATGAACCTATGAACCTCCTACTAGGATCACTGCAAAACCCTTTTCCCTGAGACAGCATCCCCCTCACTCATAAACTTTTCACCAAAACCTCCACCTATAATCTCAGTAGTATCTCTTGAATGCAACCCACTGTACTTTATTACACTGACTGTACATTCTCTATCCTAGCACTAAACTGTAGGACTCCATTCTTCTCTCAGTCAGAGACATCCAAAAGTACTCAGTCTTCAGATAATATCTCAAGTCACACCTCCTCACGCAAGCAAAGTGCAGCTGCACTCACTCAGAGCATGTTACATGAACCCTGCAGCTCTCTCACACACCCACTTATCACCTTTTCATCCTTCCTTATGTCATCCCCTCACTTACTGCCTCTCATTTATCCTACTTTCCGCTTCCCTTTCAGTCTCTTTCACTCTTCTTCTCCTTTCTACTTATCTTCCCTCTGCATGTGTCTCTCACTTTTTCTCTGTCTTCTCTCCATGGTATCCTTACTTGCAACTATTGTCATTGCCTGTTCTGATTTCTTCACACCTCTCTGTATAAGGATATGCTGTAATCCATGTAGCATAAGCCATCTAAGTCATTATGGCTACATCATATCCATAAAGCTCTGCTAAACATAATTCCATTTTTCCATCATTGTTTTGACATTGTTAACTGCTTCTTGAACTAAATGTTGTAGCATATTCTTGTATCTGAAAATATTCAAATATATTTGTTTTTTACTGTATACATGTAGCTGTAAATATGCTCTGCTCATTTCTTATGTGATTCTATACCGGGCTGTGCCTGCAAATGGTCTATTGAGAGCAGTGTACTACCCTGGTAGAAAAATATAAATAAATAAATATACACATGAATCTATCATTTGTATATTTATCGCTATCTATCTACAAACACACACACACACACACACACACACACACACACACACACATGCATACACACACACACACACACACACACACACACATATATATAGATATATATATTTACACACACACAGATATATGTATATATATATATATATATATATATATATATATGTGTGTGTGTGTGTGTGTGTGTGTGTGTGTGTGTGTGTGTGTGTAAAACAAATAAAACAAACAAAAATGAAACACACCCCTGCTGCTTGTATATACTACCCTGTGATCACACAACAGTAGGGAATTAGGAAAAAGTCCTTGCCCAGCTGCTAATAATCTCAGACTAACATCTAAATAAGCAAGCAATTCATCCAGTATGTAGATAAAACAAACACATGCAGATGCATTCACACATGCATATACATTCACACATGCATAAATATTTAGACAAAGAGCACACATTCAATCATGCAGATATTTGATTCTTGCATTATTCTGCATACATCAATCAGATAAGCTTGAAGTCATGCAGAACAAAATAAAAAATTGACAATAGGTATTTTTACTCAAAGGACGGTAGCCAATGCGTGTGTATGTGTGTGTGTGTGTGTGTGTGTGTGTGTGTGTGTGTGTGTGTGTGTGAGTTAGGGTTAGGGTTGAGGATGAGTGAAGGATGTGTGTTGTGTGTCTGTGTGCGAGTTTGCATATTTCAGGGTCAGGACTAGGTAACTGGATAGATGTACTGTTGTTTGTGTATGTTTGTGAATGTATGTCTGAGTCTGTCTTGTATGTTGGCAGTGTTATGTGAAGGTTTTAATGATGTTACGGTATAGGTTTAGTGGTGGGGGAAGGGGCAGTGTTAGGGTTAGCACCCATTACTAAGGTGGTGCGGGGGGGGGGGCGCTACGTGTCTCAGGCTATGAGACTCGCACTGAGCTGCATACTATCATCAGTGAGAATGATGCCACAATATGAACAAAAATAAGTGATTTTGACAACTGGCTGTCTTTCTGGTGTCATTCTAATAGGATACAATATTTGCCAGCTTGGGAGGACATGATTAATACACAGGGTGGTTTGCCAAGGATACATATACATGCATATAATATTCCAAGCATGTGCACTAATGTTCTTCTAGCCTGACAATATACCAAAACAGTTGTTCCCATGATGTGTCCAGATTGTTCTTAAAAATGTCTAAACTAATGCTCCCTTTAATGTAATTTAATAATTCCATGCATTCACTGCTCTCTCAGAGAACCAATTAATACACTTCTCATTCCTATAGAATCTTCTATGTAGGTTGTCTGATGATTCTGTTCTCCTTTTTCATAACCCCAAACATTCCCATATATAGTTATCACTAAATGCCCTATGTGCCTGAATATGATCTCCCCTTAAATATCTATAGGAGACACTGTACAAGTTCAGATATTTTAGTCTTTTATAACATAAATTTTAACATGCATGGATGCCCTTGATATATTTCTGCTGTACTCTTTCCAGTTTACTCACACTTGTTTTCTTAATAAGGTTTCTATATTGTTATTCCATACTCAAGTTTGGGTCTATTGCAATTAATAAACAATGACAACATCATTTCTGATTTCCTAGACTTTATAAATATTTTTATACAACCTATAGTTCCATAACCATCATTAACCAATTGGTTGATATAATTAGAAAAGTCCAAAGCTGGATCTACCTATATACCCAGGTCTTTAAATGAATCTACAGTTTCAGTCACTGTTGTCTTTATTGTCAGAGTTACACAATCCATAGTACTGGTGTCATCGGTGTTATTATTGAACATGTAATAATCACAGGTCTCATAACAATTTTTAATCCCTATCATAACAACTTTGTTTTTTGTTAGAATGTCAAAGTAAAAACATTTATACATTGACCAAACTGATTTCCAATCATTATTCTTTAACCATGTTTCACAAACAATAACAAAATCAGTTTTGTGGGAATGTAGCAACATTTCCAATAAAAAAAATATTATTAATGTTCTTAGCATTAACAACCATCAGAGTGCATCAAATGTTGCAATGTGTGAACTGTTACATTTTCAGCCTGGCAAAAATCCTGCTTTGTGTTTGTCAAATATTGCAAAATACCTTCTGCAAAAATTCTCTTTCCTAATCTTAAGAAATGCACCGCATCCTGCCTGAACAAATGTGTGCCTGAAATTAGACTCAGATGCTCTACACATTTCCATTTTTGAACATGGTACATTTTTTCATAAATGTATTTACCCAAAAAATCTTTTCAACCATGGTGATCTAACTCTCCTTTCTATATGTGATTTGTGAAAAATACACCCTAACACCTGTACAAGCTATGCTATCTATTAGGCCTGTAGGTTTCCTACTAACAGTCAAAGAGTCCTTGCGGACGAGACCAAATGTACAAATGTGAATAAAAACAGATCTGTACTTCCCCACATTAAGGCATTTTAAGGCTTTTCTCACATGCTCTATTTCTGCTCCTGGCAAGCATAACACTAGATGTTCATTATCTTCTCTGCAAATGTATCAGTTCCTCTAATAATTGAAACTCCAATTACAAGAATATATTTTCTGCCTAGATCTGAAGAATCTTCAACTTCTAATTCAATAATATCTGCTCTATCCATTGTTAAAAAGGAATGATCTTCATCACCATTAGTTTTATTCATCCCACTGTTTTCATCACATATTACATTTGCAAGCATACAATTCTAATCCAGCTGGCTTTATGCATCCACAGTTTCAGCCATGTTCTCAAAGACTGTCTTTCTCATTTTTTTCTTACAGTAATGTTCTTCAGTCCTTCCACATTCAGTTTTGATTTCTCCATTTTCACCTGCCCCTTGCTTCCTTTTTCTACCTACTGTTTTGAAGCAATGTTGCCTTTTTCTGTAGACTGAAGGTTTTCTCATAGACAAATGTTATAATTCCCTGTAATCTGTGTGTCACATAACAAAGCAGTATCCTTTTTAGTACGCACTCTCTTTACATTTATCAGTTTCTTTTTCTCCCGCATTATTTGTTGTGAACGTCTGTCTTCCTTTCTTTTATTTATTTTTTTCTAAACACTCTGAATCCTCTGATTGCTGAATATTTGTATCCAGAATTCCAAAAGCTGCCAGGAGCATTGTCTCATTTCATAGGGGTTGAGTGATCTTTACAGACAAGAGACACATCCTTTCCTAAATGTCTTCTATTTGTTCTTTTTCTAACATTATTTCTCTCATGAGTCCAGTCATTAATATATATAACAACAGTTCTCCAAGCCGTGCCAGTTGCACAGGTGCAATCGTCATTAGTAAGTCTAGATTTACTTCTAATAATGGTAAGCAAATCATCCAAGTTCTGACATGAGGAACACAGATCACCAGTGTTAACAGGTATTACCTTTAAATGTACATAGCATGTATTATGCTGTACAAGATATTTGTGCTTTAACAAGTCATTAATGGCCTATCTTTAAGGAATCCATATTTAGCTGCAAATGAATAAAATGTTCTAAACGAAAAGAATAATCAAAATCAGTTACCACAGAATTCAAAGAGAACTTAATTCAACTTCTGTGAGAAAAAGTACACAAATAATATACAACTAAATACTAATTTAAGTACAAGAAAGTTGTTGCTCTGACTGTACAAGTTCTGAAAATCAGACAAAAACTGGAATTCCTTTACATCACTCATGAATGAGCACAGTAGCTTCTGCTCACTATTGCTTGCAGTCGCATCTCTTTTTAACAGTTAAGATCAGTAAAACACAAACAAGACAGTTTGTTTAGATAGACATTGTGTTATACTCTCTGTGGTCTGTATGAATTTATAGCTGAATGCTGACCTCAGCCCCTTGGGATGCCTAGCGTTTGCCTGTCTAAAACCAACCCTGTTCTAACAACAAGCAGTGAAAATTAAAGGAAAAACAAGAAAATATAAATCAAAGTAAATTTTGTCTACAAGCTGTCCCTTTTTTCTTACAAACAGTGAGAAACAGTGGTAAGAAATAAAATATAAATTGAAATAAAAATCTCTCTTATCAAGCTACTGCACAGTCTATCACAAACCAATACAGGATTGTTTAGATAAGCTCCTGGCTGGTCTATACCTCTACCCTCTAGGTTTTGGATACTGGTTAAGATTTCTTCCACCTCCATAGTGACATTTTGAGGCAATGCCAAATTAACAAGCCTACCGACATAGCAAAATCAACTAAACTGAACCAAGAGCTTAATCAAAAAACTACACTCCCTCCAAGCCTTCCTCACAATCGAGAATCGATATAGACATGGTTTAAAGAGACAGAGAGTACCCTGGTAGTGCAAGGTTTCAGTGCCTTCCATACTTTTAGGCCAGTAGCTGCACAGACAGGAGCTAAAGGAAGAGCTGTCTCAATAGACATCAGTAACAAGCATGCCTCTAGGTTGGTCAAACAGGATGACGTGCTTTAGTTCCTCCATGTACACAGCACCATAGGCAAAATCCTGTACCATATCCTAGCCAGCTATAGGTCACCTTCCATGTCCCAAAAAGCTCACAATGCATACTTGGACCTTCTGGAGACACTTAACCTAACACCCTTCTCATGGGATACTTTAATTACCCTTCTTTAGACTGGGAGTCCTACATGGCCTCAAATCTACAGGCACAGAGATTCCTGAACTTTGTAAATACAAACACCCTTGACCAAATAGTAAATATGCCCACTAGAGGCTCCAACATAGTGGACCTCATGTTTACAAATATGGGAGAACTCTATACCCCCTCAGTCTTTGATTTTCTCTGGTAAGGTCCAACTATAAAGCTGTCTCCGAAATTAAAATCAATTCCATAATCCCATTAAAACTTGTGACAGGAACTATTCCAAGGTAAATGACCTTTTATTAACTGATGGATTTTCAAAATTCAAGCCTATGCTGAATTGTTCTCAGAAACTCTGTACAACGATGTCAATGGCTGCATACAGTCTGCTGTACCTACCAGGAGTAAGCCCGGGGCTACTCCTAGTAACAAACTGCCCTGGTGGCATCCCAAATTAAACAGGACGTATAACAAAAGGAAAAAAAAATATGGAACAAATCAGGAAGAGTAATTCCCATAAAGATAGAAACTCTCTCATGAAAGTAAATAAGCAACTAATTTGGCTAATTAGGTTGACTTTGAAGTAAAGATAGCCTCTCAAGTGAAAGATAACCATAAGGCCTTCTGCAGCCATGTCAAATGCCTCAAGAGCAGCACACCGCAATGTGTTGAACTGGTGCTTAATGGAGCCATATTCACTGAGTCTGTCAACACAGCAAACTTGGGAGCAGACAAATTCAGTTCCAACTTCACCTCCCCCCTCTCACCCCCAACCATCCCCTCAGATATACCCTCAAACATAACCCCGCCAACTATAACTAGGGAGCATCTACTGGTTCCACTCACTAAAGCCAAGAACATGACCTGAATGGGCCTGATAACATCCCAGGATGCCGTCTGACTAGCCTAAAATATGACTTATCAGGACCCCTGAACGCATTATTTAACTACAGTCATAAAACAAGTTCTGTGCCACATGAATGGAGGACTGTGAGAGTCATTCCCCTTCATAAAGGAGGACCTTCAACAGATCCTGGAAACTACAGACCCATTAGTCTGACTAGTTTTATTTGCAAAGCCATGGAAAGAATTTTCATGGAAATTATCAACAAGGACATAGGAAACCTCCAGAGACAGGATCCTTCCCACTTTGGCTTTGACAAAGGAAGTTCATGCTTACTGAATCTGGTGAACTTCTTTGAAAGGTCATTAAGGCAATGGATGAGGGTGAAACAGTGCATACTGCCTACCTAGATCTGGCTAAAGCATTTGATACAGTACCCCACTTGGCCATTGTCAAAAAACTTACAGAACGAGATGGCAACCCCTCTAGAACATGCTGGATAGCTAGCTGGCTCACTGATAGGACCTAGGAGCTTAGAATGGGTGATGCCACCTCCACAAAAGGCCAGTCACCAATAGAGTCCCCCAGAACTCTTTGCTGAGCCCACTCCTCTTTTTATTTTTTAGATGTAAAAGCCAATGTCAAAGGTTTTTGGCAAACCAAGTTTGAAGATGGTTGCAAACTGGGAACAGTCATTGAATCCCCTCAAGATGAGAACATGCTTCAAGAATGACTAATACAGACAAACACTGTGTGCCAAAGCCATGGCTTAAAACTTAATACCAAGAAAGGCATTATAGCACTTTTTGGGAAGTGTACTCCCCTCCACAGGTAACTACTTCATCAGTAGAGCACCCTTATGTGTTGACTCACTAATCAAGGATATAGTAACCTAGACTTCAACCAACATGTGTCCAAGGTACTAAGAAAATCCTTCTATGTTGCTAAACCTATAAGCAAGGACATGGCGTTTAGGTCCAGAGAGGACATCATACCACTGTACTCAACCTTCATTAGACCCATCATAGTGTGTAATGCCCCCTTCAGTATGTACCTGACCACACACATGCAGCAATGTCCACAAAGGCTCCTTGCAAAAAAAATATGCAAAGTCCTGCGCTGATTGCCTCAAAGCCCTGTCTCTTTATTCAGTATCATATAGACTTCTGAGTGGTGATCTTTGCCTGGCATGCAAGTCAGCCCTAGATGCTGTTTTGATGAATGTTTTGCACATTAGCAAAACAAACAGTAATAGAACTACTAGATTAAAATACCTAAATTATACTTGCAACATAAATAGGACATGGTGGAGAGATTGATATCTTTCTCAGAGAATTCCCATTCTCTGGAACAGGCTCCCCATCCATGTGAAGCAGAGTTCCTCCCTATCCCTATTTAAGTGTAAGTTGGACCAATGGATGGGTAATCAGAACCCCCCCCCAGTCTTGCTCTAGAGGAAGTTAGTAATTCACCACCATCAAATTTGACAGTGACGTTTTGAGTTGCATGGCAAGGCTTATAAGGGCCCTAGCTGTCATTAGCCTAATATATACCAAAGAGTCTATGAACAACCAGTTTGTACACTGAGAAGCACCCTCCATGACTTTGGCCTTATTTGTAATCTTCATTTACAGCAACCTAACTAACCAGCTGTAAAGACCTCTTGTACAAACCCCTTGCAGAACACAAAATAAGGACTGATAGGCATGGATTTCCATTTCTGTACTATCTCTGCAACTAGCTTGGTGGATATGGGTATCCTGACGCAATGCAGCAATTGCCTTCTCTGTACTGACAACCATCTAATTCTTAAGCAAACTGATACATTATGTGACAGATGTAGCTACAGAATGTCACTGGAGGCAGGACTTTCACATACAAACGCTAACAATACTAAACCATTTGTCAGTAACATGTACATACAAGACTTGCATATCCTGAGGCTCTTAAATGTAATCGCTATAAACTGCAAAGACCTCCCTGACTGCACTCAAAAAAGTGTCCTCAGCAACATCTACAGTACTCAACAAAGGCACACAACGATACAAATACTGCCACATCCCACAGTGTCTCAACTTCTAAGCACATAAGCCATATCTCTTCATAAACTATTAATTTAGTCAGAGGTGTTTTTATTGTGAGACATGTCCCATTCACCAGGCTAAGTAAGGAGATAGTCACAGTAAGCTGTTTATCAGGAGCCAGGATCTGCCAAATCACACATGCAGTCTGGCGTTTGGCTCACAAGCAACAGTATAACACTGTCATAGTTCAGAAGGGTGTAACTGACCTGAGATGTACTTACCTGGACTACATGACAAGAAAAGAAACATGGAAGAGCTCTCAGATTATGTGTCCCAGGTCAGTATGAGCCTGACATTGAGCATCATTCTACCTTCCCCAAGACTGATGCCACAACAAACAAAAAATGATTGACTTTACTAATTGGCTTAGTTTTTGGTGACACTCCAAGGGGCTACAATATTTGTCATCATTGGATGATACAGTCATTAGACCACCCTTGATTTGTCAGGGATGGACTGCACTTCACCTGCCCCCTGTAGGTATCTGAATATTGGCAAAAACTTTGCCCTACCTCATAGTGCCTTTTTTAGGTTATGTGAAACTGACAAACCTTCTGGCATAGCAAGACCAATCCTAAAAAATTTAAAGGTGGCAGTGTTAAATGTGAAACATTTAAACAAGAAACTCCATTCCCTCTAAGCTCTCCTCACCTTGGAAAATGCAGACATTTGTGCAGTTACAGAGACAGGATTTAAAGCTGTGTTGAACACCCCAGCAGTACAAGGCTACAATGCCTTCCACACATTTAGACCAGCTACTGCACAGGCTGAGACTAAGGGTGGAAGTATCTCAATTTACATAAAAAACAATCATAACTCAAGGTTGGTCAAACAGGATGATGAGCTTGAGCTTCTCCACTTCCAAATTATGATAGGCAAAGTTCCATACCATTTCCTTGCAAGCTATAGACCCTCCATGACCCAGGAAACCCATAACACATACTTAAACTTACTGGAGTCACTTACCATTCAACTCAGTACTATATTCATAGGTGACTTCAACTATCCCACTATAAACCTTGTAATCATACATGACCCCAAATGTGCAGGCTCATACCATGGACCAGATAGTCCATATACCCACTAGAAAAAAAACTATTGGATTTGGTCCTCACTAACATGGGAGAAAACTGTACCACCAAATGTAATGTCATGTCTGGTAGGTTAGACCATAAAGCTATCTGCTTTCAAATAAAAATAACACCCAGGACCCATGCTAACATTGGAACATTTAGGAACTATTAGACCAACTACCAACTATTCAGTGATAACTGGTAAAATGTCAACCCCCCACCAAATCCTAAGAATGCTTCTGTTTCTGCAGAATTGTTCAACCAGGCCCTGTACAATCACATTGATGCATGCAATGACATAGCTGAGCCTTACAGGAAAAAGCACAAAACAAACCACCCTGGCAGAAACCTAGTATCAATAGGATGCATTACAAAAAGAAAAAAAGTTATGGCAAAAATTAAGAAGTACAATAGCCACCAGGATAAAAAAAAAAAGATCTCTCATCGATCAAAACAAACAACTGAGAGGAGAAATCAAGTCCACTAAAGCCAAAGTTGAGGAGAACATATCCTCCCAGGCTGAGGATTATCACAAGGTCTTCTTTAGCTTTGTCTGCACCCTTAAAGGCAGCACATAACAATGTGCAGAACTGAGACACCTACACTGAACCAAAAGATATAACAAGTCTACAGAGTGACAAATTAATCTCCAGTTTTACCCTTCTCTCCCCCAGCCAACCCTCAGGAAATACCATCGAACATACCCCCCCCCCATTATTACTAGAGAAGAGGTCCTTGATGTAGTCTAGAAGGACAAGATTACCACATTGGTGGACTCCAATAATATCCCAGGATGCCTTCTAAATAGCATAAAACATGACCTATCAGGATCACTAGAGTCACTATTTAACCATAGCCTCCAGACAGACTTTGTGCCACACAAATGAAGAACTGCAATGATTATCACTTTATACAAAGCTAGTCCATCTGTGAACCCCAGACACGACAGACTCATAAGCTTCACTGGCCTCATATACTAAGCCATGAAAATAATTATCATGGAAATTATTAACAATTGCATGGAAAATCTACAGACACTGGATCCAAACAAGTTTGCTTTCATCATGGGGAGTCCATGCCTGCTCAACCTGGTGGACTTTTTTTGAAGCAGTGGATGAGGACAAAATGATGCATACTGCCTATTTTGACCTGGCAAGGCATTTAGTACAATACCCCATGTGGACATTATAGACAAACTCATGGAATTAGGTATAAACCCTTATGTCACCCACTGGATAGCTTGGGGGCACTGAGATTGAACTCAAGAAGTTAGTAAAGGGGAGTCCACTTCAACACAGAGACTGATCACTAGCTGAGCCCTTCAGGGCTCTGTGCTGGCTCTGCTCCTTTTTGGCATCTGCTTCTCTGAAGTTAAAGCCAACAACGACAATGGCCTCTAGCTGATCAAGTTTGCAGTTGGTGCAGTCATAGGATCCTCCTAAGACACTAATATCCTTCAAGAACGTCCGACTTAGATTAATAACTAGTGTCAGAGCCACGGTCTAAAACTCAATACCAATAAATGCATAAAAGTATCCTTTGAGAAGTCAGCTATCCCTGCAAACTATCTCATTATAACACACACCTAAGAGTAGATCCAGTAATCTGGGATTTGGGGACACATGTAGATAGTAATCTGTTCTTCAACCATCATATGTCTATACTAGTAAGGAAATCATTCTATGTTGCGCAACACTGAATGATTTCCTTACTACTGTAGACACCTGATGGTTGTAAGGAAATAATTCTATATTGCACAGCTTATAAGCAAGGGTATGGCATCTAGGTCCAAGAAAGTCAATGTTCTACCAAATTCAGCCCTCATCAGGCCAGTCATTGAGTACAGTGCTCCCTTTAGTATGCACCTTACCAGACACATGCAACCACTATAATGTCCAGAAAAGTTCCTCACAAAATGGACACAGGGCATAAAAAACATGTGCTATGCAGATTGCCTCAAAACCCGACCTCTCTTCTTAGTCTCCTGCAGTCTGTTGAGTGGCAATCTAAGCTTGGCATACAAAGCATTGCTGGATCCCATTCTGATGGACCTTCTACATATATGCAACACAAATAGCATCAGAATTACCCAAGCTACTTATGCAAACCTTGCTTGTGACATAAATAGGTATGTGCCTCAGAAAATTAGTAAGGCAGTTTACACAGTAGTTAAGGCTGTGGTCTGCAGTCCCTGTAGTACAGGATTTGATTCCGTCAGCCGTCTTTTGTCTCCTGAGTGAGTTTGAGCAACTCACTTAACCAGACATTGCTCCTGGGCTGCCTCTGAGAAGGGGCTGTGTGCCCAGTGGGCCTACCTGGTTAGCAAATGAGATTTTTATTACACTACTTCTGTGAAGTTTCCTTTCCATGTGAAGCAGAGGTCTTCCCTAACCTAATGGAATCTGAAATGTATCACCCCTGGTCTGGCACCTATGTCCCTGATGGATAGAGGTAGTCTGTAAATGATTGACAACCAAGCCCCAGCTGACATATACCCCCTAGAATAACTTTATAGTTACTAATCTTGTCAGATATGTTTGGGATGCATAGCTGTACTTAACAAAGGCCCCTGTGGCCGTTAGCCTAGTATACACCTATGAACCTATGTGTGTTTGTATACAGTAGTATATGAAGCACAAACCTGAAGCTCATGTGGTAACAGCTGTATTATGCATAGCCTAAAGTGTCACGATGCAGTGAATAAATGGACATTTGTATTAATTCATTAGTTTTCTTTTCAGTTTTTGTTTTGTGTTTGGTTGGTTTATGCATGATAATTATCTATGTTGTGGTGTATTTTAATTTAAAACAGTTTCCTGTGCCCACTTCAAATAACCCATTGTTGTGCAGGGCTATAGCTTTCTATTTGTGTGCAATTCGGCTACAAACGTTTTAGTGTAGCCATTTCAGGGACCCTTCTGTCAAACTGCTGTGTCCAGTAGTACATTTCCGTTTATAAATGTCATCTCACATTGATGTTTATAAATCACATTTTGGATGTAAATCACATTTGGATACGAATTGCACAAATTAAATGTCATTGGTCAGGCAGGGTAAGTCCCTATGTAGCAAGTTGAAAATTTGAGATCAAAATGTCAAGTTTTGGGGGAGATATATGCATTTGTTGAAAATAATGTTAAAATACTTTGTCCATGTCTTATTGGCTTTCAAGAACAGCCTGCTTGTTTGCAGTTTCCATTCTGCTTTTATTTCTGGAGTCTCTATTTTACTATTTTTATAAGGATATTATCTTCTTTTTTGTAAAACAATATGTAGAAGTTGACTACTGAGTCTTCCCTCATTGCAGGTTGGAAGAAGTAGTAGTGATAGACAAAATGGCTGCCAGCATACCTTTTAACTGCTACGATTTTGGCCCTCAGATTTTATCTTGCTCCACCTAAACTTTCTGATCTTCTTCGTAAAGTCATAACTGTTGATAGGTAAGCATGTTATTAAATTAATAAAATAAGCCTATACAAAGATTCCCTACCACAAACTATACTTTGTATATAAAGACCTAGGGCCAGATTAATGAAAATCTAATTTCTGTGCTGTTATCATGTGCGTGTCATGCAGCAACACACACATGATAGAGTGCCATTTTGTATTGGCTAAATTGTGCTACCTGTTGTGTAGAGCTGCCAAACAAAAGTAAACAGCAGAGTATGCTAATGAAAGCATAACCAGCTGAATTACATGTTAATAAGCCAATCCAGTATGGCAGAGCCATTCAAGAAGCTATAAAGTAACTGTGTAGAGATGGTGTACCCATTGTCATGAACACCAAAACTTAGTGGAATACAGCCACCATCACTCTTAGAAAAAAAATGTTATGGGGGTGCTGCTGCTGATGATCTCTTGCATGTATATGTGCAACAAGATCAATTCTGTGTTGCTGCTGACAGACCTCATCCAAGGAGGAGAAGGGTGTTCAGACCCTATTTAACATATCACGGACTGTATTTTATTGAAATAGTTGAGCAATACAGGGTTGATAGAGAAGTACTACAGGAACTCTGCAACCTTTGCCAATGCCACCCCCACCTCAGACCCAGGGGAAATTGAGGAGAACCTACACCAGTGGAAACTAAGGTATGTGCAGCATTAAGGATATTAGCTACTGGTACATTCCAGAGACCAACAGAGTATATACTAGGGGTGTCACAGGCCTCAGCGTCTAGAATAGTTCATCAATATGTAAATGCTGTTCTACAACATGCAAAGGAGTGCATCTATATTCCACGCACACCAAAGGGGAGAGCAAGAACAATGCATGAATCCTATGCTGTGGCACAGTTCCCTGAAATCTTTCGAGCCATAGACTATACTCTCATAGAAATAAAAGTCCCGCCTGCTGAACAGGAAAGGATATTCATCAAAAGCTAGGGGTTCCACTCCATCGACTGCCAGGTTGTCTGAAATGCCCGAGAGATCATCCTCACTGTCTGTGCAGATAACCCAGTTGGTTACCATGACTCACACACATATAACACACCTTGCAGCTTTACGCAAGGTTTGCTAGGGGTGATGTTCCATAGGGCCATCTCCTAGGTGATGCAGGTTATGCACCTAAACCGTGTCTCATGATACACATCAGAAATGCATACTTGCCCAGAGAAGAAGGATACATTGATGCCCATGCTCAAACTAAAAACATCACAGAGCATGTACTTGGCATACTGAAATCAAATTTTTGCTGTCTGGACACATCAGGGATTGCCCTGCAGTATGCTGAAGACAGCTGTGCAGAAATTCTCACAGTCTGTGCCATATTGCATAATATCATCTTAAGGAAACAGTTGCAACAGGGACATCAAGGGCCAGGACCACAGACAGGGACAGCATCTCTCACAGATACAGATGACGATTCTGATTGAGAACTTCCAGCTGCAGAGGTAGCCAGAAAAGTAGGCATGCACAATATGCTCTTGTTCTCACTAAGAGGCAAAGGATAGCACACATACTCATCACCTAAGATTTAAAGGTCAGCACACACCCTGCAACTAACAGGCAAATGAGAGCGCACACACACACACACACACACACACACACACACACACACACACACACACACACACACACACACCAGCAAATGAATACATATAACAATCTAAGTAAATACATATATTAAAATTTATCAAAAAGCAGGAAAACATTGCTTAAACAACACAAAGTGCAGCAACCAATAACCAATAAAAACTTACTGCAGAGCAACCAGGCATATCTCCAGATAATCCAAAATAAACTTTAATATATAAAAAACATAAACGCTTAACTAAATCACTATTTTTATTTCCCAGACTTTATCAGATGTAACACACTAAACAACTCTGTGGCTCATATACTCCACATCAAATATATATAAACCTCAGAGTTGTTTAGTGTGTTACAGCTGATGAAATCTGTGAAATGAAAATGTGGTGATTTAGTTAAGTGTTTGTGTTTTTTTTTTTATATTAAAGCTTACTTTGGATTATCCATAGTTGAGCCTGGTTCTTCTGCAGTGCTTTTTTGTTTGAATAATTAAATCAATGCCATCTGATGTCCAAAAATGTTCCTTATCCATATAATGTTTGTGTACAGATAGCATCAGAAAGAGACATAGGTTCATAGGTTCATAGGTTCATACTAGGCAGTTCATACTGTGAAATGAAAATGATGTGGTGATTTAGTTAAGTGTTTGTGTTTTTTTTTTTTATATTAAAGCTTACTTTGGATTATCCATAGTTGAGCCTGGTTCTTCTGCAGTCCCCAAAGCACTTGACTCAAAACTGCAGTAATGTCAAGGGAAGATTGGCATCTGTGCTATACGAACAAATGTGTAAGGCAATACATTACCTGCATAGTATCAGTCTCATACTAAACACTCTGTGCATCGGACATATATGCAACCCTATGTCAAACTGAAATGAACAAAGTCCACGGCATAGACATCATCATTCTCCCACGGTGGGGAGGTGCAGTAGGCCAGGGTTCCCCTCCACCAGCACATATACCATCACAGATACCGCCCGATTCAGTGTGTCACTCATCCTATCCAATGAGTCACTCACATAGTTAAGGCAGTCATGCAATAACAAATTATAACACAATACTATGAATTAACCATACCAACATGGACAGCATAGCAAGAACTGCCATATGTGTGGTATAGCAGCAGTGAAATTTTAAATTGCACACATTGCAAAATTATTTTTTCTATTGCATACTGAAATGTATTCAAAATATGAACATGTAAGCAGTTTGTGTAGAGGACTAACATAACTCATGAAATAGTGCAGTGATTTGTACAACAATCTGCTCCAAGTAAATAGTAGCAATGCTGTGTCAGTATCCAGTCTTTCCTCCTTTCACTTTCATAGCTGCTCCATTATCTTTCTATAGTGCAGATTCAGTGCTCTGAGCACTGTGAAGATGAAAATGAGCTGTGAAATCATTAGCATTCTTGAATACCAAAAAAAAAATCACTTGGTGTAGGGGATGTAAACATGATGTAGGTAGCTACACAGCTGCATGCACATGCCATAGGACTACAGGGAGAAGCAATAACAATTGTTAGCTGCTAATGGCTTGTAACTGTTTCTGACTGGTCTGACTACAACACTAAGCAATACTGAAGTAACCATATAATGCAGAGTAGACTTACAATAAAAAGTTGCAAGCACATTGAGAGCTATGAGAACAAACTTGACAACACTGACATCCTTGTATTAAGAGCCTACTGACCCTCCTCTGCTTAAAATCTGTCTGAAAACTGATTAGCTATATTAAAGGTTGAAACAATGATGCAAATAAATGGCCATGACAGTGTGTTTCTGTAGTTAAGCTGAGAGGAAGGGAAGATGTTCAGAAAATAAAGTAGCTGGCAGTGTTGGCAACCTGACATTAAAATGGTGTGGACTGGTATTAGTGTAAAGAATTGGTTCAATATAACATTGATCTAGACATGTTCAAGTAAATTAAACAGTAACATTTTATAGTCCTGTGTTAGTGGCAAAGAGAGATATGAAGCACACATGACTGTGTGTTGTTATTGTACTGTTTCAATTCCAGATAGTTTACTGTCTGACAGAGTTAATGTATTTTTTCAGCATACAATCAGGTTGTACCACACACAGATCTAGGAAACTTCACAATCCCGCCTTTTCATTATTATTATTACCCTATATTTGTTACTACTGATGATTGTCTATTTTTTTGTTTTCCTCATTTTTGCACAGGACACTTTTGAGTGTCAATGCTATGAGGCGGTGAACGAGACTCTGCTGCCCATAGTACAAGCTAAGTAATTTAACTTGTCTTGCCATCAGTAGCACATTTCACATCGGAAGAGGTGCACTTTGCTACAGCCCTCTGAACGGCAGCAAGTGATGAAATTCGACATTGCATCCAAATATCATTGATGCAGAGCACAAACAGGGCTCACAATTGAAGGAAACTGAACAATTTCATTTTGTTAATCTTCATTAGTAGAAACATGTTTGGTATCAATGTGCGGTATTTCTAATGAGTGAGTGATGTGCACATTTTGTATACCTGTTTCTATGGCAGAAGCTGTAAATGTACAGTTTCTCTGGGGGTTAAATCCATACAGTGTGAGGGAACTGTGGAAATTATTACTCCAGATGTAGGAATCACTTTCATCATAACCTTATATGCTTTTTATATGTTTCTTGCCTTCTGCATTTGCTTGCTGCTGAGAGGTGCACAATCAAGCTTACCTGCTTAAGGAAAAATACACAAATGTTATTTGTGCAGCCTTCTGTAGAACAACAGGCTTAGATGCAATCCATGAACATCGGCACTCTGGACAGTACTGAGTGGCGAACATTTACCTGCTATTTAACTGTCTTTGTGGCACAAGGTGTAAATGGATTGACTTTAGTGATAAAGCATATAAATTCCAGGGTTCAGCGCCACACTTATTTTCACAAAAGTTGACAGAATGTAATTTCTAGCCACATTTTGATTAAGAAGGTAATACTGCACGCAAATGTCTACCATAAGTATGTTTATTGCAATACACGTCTCATTAATGTTTTGATTAATTTTTGTAAGTAGAATATGTCATTACTGAGTTACATATGAAATACAGTTGAATGTGTGTGTCATTATTTAAGCAGGATAATTTTGACAATGGAATTAAAATGCACTTGCATATCTATGATGGGAAGAATACCTAAATTACAATCATCTTCTCTCCTCATATAGGCCAACTCTGTGTTTAGGACTGTATGTGCTTTGAAGTATGTATGTATCATACTCCAAACTATATTACTCAGCTCAGGAAAGTCTAACCATCTGACATATGTTTACAAAGAGTAATACTGTCTGTTTCATGGGAATGCATTTCCCAGAAATTCTTAAAGTCACACACATACAGTTCTACATGAAGTATATCTCCATTCATACTGAATGCAGTTTATCTGTAATGAACAGGACTGAAAGGAAGTTCTCCTGTAGCATTGACAAAAATCACCTTAAGTGAAATGTATTTATTATTTCTTTCTTATGTTTGATTCCCACATTGGTCAAATGACTTTTTGCATTATATAATTCCAGAAAGTTATGTGGCATGCCATCCTTTTTACCTTCCAAAACACCAAGGATAACAAACCAAGCTATTGAGGCTGTCAGTGTTGACCATCTGAAAAAGTGTGAATAGGTTGAGCATCATGCATGGCAAACCTCACTGCCATGTTTCACGTTACTGTGTGATAAAATACGTTCTGCTTTGTTTAAGGGGAATGGCTGTTCATGTGCTATGGGAAAACATAGTCAGTTGTTGCCATCACCTGCACAAGTCCAGTTATCCTCACACAAAGATCCTTAAACAAGCTGCATTATCAGAATACAGAGTAAAGGCAGAATAAAGGCAATGCTTTGCAACAGTTAATCTAACAGTTCTTTGACTACTAGATTTGACAAATTGCAACTTCCTCTGTGGAGTGCTTACATAAATCATTTGTTTGAATGAAGATGGCTTTTTGACCATACCGCCAAGGGTTCAAGTCCAGATGCATGTCACATTATTTCTTGCTATGATGTTATATTTATATGATATGTTTAATGACATACATCATATTTTTTATCTAGTAACAACTTGTCATGATCAGATTTTGAATACTGCTGCAAAAAGTCATTTACAAACACATCCATGCCCATAAGGAAGAATTATTAAACCACCCTTACTCAACAGATGTCATCATCAGTTTCTGCCTGTCCTACAGCATCTTCACTGCCACAGACATCACTTACTGATACAGAGCCTGACTGATTAATATTGAGGACACACCATAAAGATGTATATTAATGACCAATAACACTACCTTTTCATATGTGTCTCTAGATCTGTCTCTGTCTTCACCCCTTTTCTCTTACCTCTTTGTACTGTATTGTTCATTAGGCTGATGGAAGTAAATGTCATATTATGGCATTCTCTGTCTGCCATTACTTTGCTGAAGAATAAAACCTACATCTTCCATTCACTAAATAGGGTATCACTGTCCCTTCAAGGGTGTGATTTTGACATGTGTGATGTAGATTTTCTTGGTGGGGTCTGGAAATAATGATCATGTCTATGAACCTAATATTTCGTTTTGACAACGGTTCATATCCAGCATTAGGTGAAACTCATACTGCCTGGTTTTATAAGTTTATTTCCTGTAAATATGTTACCTGTGTGTCTCTCTAAGCCCCTTCTGTTTTATGCGTTGCAGTACTCAGCAGCTGCATGAGGTTTAGTAATGAGCAACTGTAGTATGTCATGCTAAAGGGCATTTCAGGCATTATTGCATAATGCTGTGGGTGTTTTCCTTATACCTTATTGTACACTCATTTAACTTGTGATTTCCCTTGAAGCATGTTTTATATGTAATAGGTATAAAATATTACTTCAGTAGCTATTACATACACACAATTTTGCCCGGCAGCTTATTTATAATAGTCATTTCTAAGTATTCTTAAAGTGATGATGAAAAGTTAATATAATCACATTCTGACACTCTGTAAAATCAGTTGATACTGGAGTCAAACCTGCTTTTTCATTTAGCTCTATGAGTTTGCACCTTGTGCCACAGAGAAATCTAAGCTGACAGGTGGATTTTTTCAGCTAAGTATTGTCTAGAGTGCTGATGGCTGCACATTGTCGCACACCAATGAAGTTTTCCACTGTTTCCTTCAGCAGACAACTCTGTTTGCTCACAGTGTATCATTGTGCAAATGGGGAAGGCAAGCACAACACTTCATTTCTGAACTGAGCTTTGCATCTAACATTGAAAAGTATAACAAAACATGCAAAGTGTATTTATGCAACATGTAAAGATAAAACTGATCTGTTGTAAATGTAATCAGAATCACATTTCCCTTGTGATTTTTATTTGTGCTAGGGAGCACTACTAAACACTGATACTTCACAGTCCAAGTTCAACATATCAAAATCTGAACACATATGTGCTAACACTTCGCCAACATCTGTGCAAATACGTTTCCCACCATTGCACTTTAGGAAGTGATTTGGAACAAAAATAAGTATTGCTGCTTGGTGATATTACTTCATTACATGGAAATTGTTTAACATACTCATGTAAAATACAGTGAACTGTTTGGTTAATTGACCACTTCTTTTGAAACAGTGGGGTCAGCACCACAGCACTGACATTTACAAATAATATACAACCACATACAGCCCTGACACACAGTAATAATCATTTTATATCCCTCTTGCATTTGAACATTAAGTATTGCTTGGTATTGGCAGCCAACATTGACCATGCATGGACACATATGATTACTAGTATCAATACCATTCATTAAGGTTTACATACCATCATCATAATCTGATGATCCATGAAAGATTCATTGTCCATCCTGTGTTTCACAAGTGTGTGTTTTATATACACAAGATAGGTAGGTACATGTCACTCTCAGTTCTGCAGTATACATTATTGACAGCATAGCTGACATAAACCAGCAGTATTTATGCATTATGATTATAACATTGCCCTTAGTCCTTCACATTAATAAATATGGATTTCCACAAAACCTTTAACATCACAATATCTTCTCTGACACAGAATGAGAAGCGAATCCTATCTACACTGCACTGCCATACTGTGAAAGTCAGACTTCTGCAGTGGTGCTTGCATTAAGTACTGTGCCATCTCAACTGTGTCAGTAGATAAGTAGGGTGTTCTAATCTCACAGCACTCAACTTGAGTGTATGGATTTGTGCAACTATGACCTTAGCAACTACTGTCTATAATACATTAATAGCCTGGAATTAACTTTACACTGCAGGATGAGTCCACATCAATGTCAGACCCTCATCTGCAACACCACACTGATGTAATCCTGTATAAAGAGTCCTCTCATAGAGTAAAAGACTTCTGGAGTGGTGCTTGCATTAAGTACTATGCCCTCTAGATTGTATAGTTAGGGGGTTCTAGTTTCACAACAATCAACTTGTCTGTGTTTATGAAGTTTTGCAAATATGACCTTAGCTACTGCTTTCCACAATGCAGTAGTTGCCTGTAATTAATTTTACACTGCAGAGTGAGTCCATTTCTATTTCAGAACCTTCTCCTAACATCATCTTCTCTGCAACACCACACTGATATCATCCTGCAAAAAGTGCCCTCTCACAGTGTGAAAGTCAAACTTCTGTGGTGGCACTTGTGTTAAGTGCTGTATTTGCTGTATTGCATAGCTAGATAAGTAGGGGGTTATTATCTCACTACAATTAACTTCTCTGTGTGATGGTGGGTCCATTGCATCATTGGAGGATTAATTCAACAGTTGTGCTCATTTCACTCACACTTGTGAGAAACATTTACATGGTTAGATCAATCCCGCATCCCCTTTTCAGTCTGTCCACAAATGCATACTATCTGCAGCACACTGATGATGTCATCATTGCAATAATGTACTCTCAGACAACTAAAGACAGACATCTCCTGTGGCAAGAGCATATAATGCACTGGCTTGTAGACTTTGTCAGTCAATATGTAGGGGGTTTGAATACAGCAGTGAGACTCTCCTGATTGTGTGTATATGTGTGTGTGTGTGTGTGTGTGTGTGTGTGTGTGTGTGTGTGTTTGTGTGTCTGTGTGTGTGTGTGTGTGTGTGTGTGTGTGTGTGTGTGTGCATGCGTGAATGTAAATAAATGCCATAGTATCTTACAAGTCTTAGTATTGATTACATTTAGAATTGCACATAGCTGTACAAGTCATTTTTTTGCACACACATCTCCTTTGCATGCCACAGCTTATTTCATCCTTTCAAAGATGTAGTGTGGATCACATTTAGTCAGACTTCAAATGTGGTGCATGCGTATAATACACTTGTATGCAGATTGTGTTTACAGCCCTGCACATGTTGTTGACAGTGTTGTTACCCACATGTGCTATGTTGGTGTGTAGATGTTGTTTCCTGTTGCAAGAGTTTATTCTACATCTCCTTAGGAAAGACTATATTGCAGACTGATGCTGTCATTTAAATAGTTTGTTGTTCATAGGTTCATAAGTTCATAGGTTGGTACTAGGCTATCGGCCCTAGGGCCTATGCAAGCCTAGCCATAGCAATTCCCAATTCCCTGGATATTTCCTCCCACAATATTTACTTCTCTGGGCCCCTGTCTAGCAGGGTGACTAACATGATCCCCGGGGTGAATTTCCTATCTCCCATCCAATCATCAAGGTTCCTTTTGAAGAGGGCCAATGAGGCACTCTGCTTGGCATGTATGGGCAGTCTATTCCAGAGTATGGGGAGTCTCTGGGTCAGGAACCTATCCCTCCAGCATGTTTTGTTCATTGTGATGACAAGGTTTAGATCCCTGGAGCATGTGGCTCTGAGGGATTGGGATTTCTTTAAGTGGAGCATGTCCAACAGCTCAGGGTTTGACATGGCCTTGTATGTTAAGCAGAGATCACCTCTGAGTAGATGATATGCCACAAAGTATAGCTGGAGTTTTTTTAGAAGGTCAGCATATGGCATCTGCTTTAGGCCTGTGATTCTTTTAGTGAGGTATTTCTGTGGCCTTTCCAGCTGTTGCAGATGTCTTGTGAGGTACATACCAAATGGGGCATTATATTCTATAATGGGTCTAATGAGGGATGAGTGCAGTGGGACAATGACCTCCTTTTTTCTGGATGAAAAGCCTTTAGTGATGAGGTGTGCCACATAGAAGGATTTCCTGACTGTTGTGGCAATGTGGTTATCGAAAGTGAGACCATTGTCCCTAAGTCTCTCATCACACTTTTGATGTTTAGTGTCCTGCCACCTATGTGGTAATTCATGGGTACATGTTTTTTTCCAAAGGGGATAAATATACATTTCTTGGCATTAAGCTTGAGCCCATGGCTCTGGCACCAGGCATCTGTTTCTGTAAGGCCTTTTTGTAGAATATCCACATCATTTGGGGATTCAATAATGGCTCCCAGTTTGCAGTCATCTGCAAACTTTGTTAGCCAGAGTCCCTTAGTGTTGGCCTGTACTTCAGAGAAGTAGATGCCAAACAAGAGTGGTCCCAGGACTGAACCCTGAGGTACTCCACTTGTCACTTGTCTGGAGCTGGATTTGGAGTCGGCTACTTTTACAGTCTGGGTTCTGTCAGTAAGCCAGTTGGCAACACATCGAGTGATGTAGGGATTTATGCCCAGCTTAGTAAGTTTATCTATGATTTCAGAGTGAGGGATGGTGTTGAAGGCCTTGGCGAGGTCCAGATAGGCTGTGTGGACCACCTTACCCTCATCCACAGCTCTGGAGACTGATTCGAAGAAGTCAATCAGATTCAAGAGACAAGATCGGCCCTTCACAAACCCAAACTGGGTGGGGTCCAGTGTTTGAAGGTTGCCAATGTCTTTGTTTATAAGTTCCATGATAATGCATTCCATGCCCTTGCAGATCAGGCTTGTCAGACTGAAGGGATAGTAGTTCCTGGGATTCAAGGCGGATCCTCCCTTGTTGAGTGGGATAACTGTAGCTGTGCGCCACTCAGTGGGCATGAAGCCTGAGGTGAGGCTATGATTAAACATGACACTTAGGTGAGGTGCCAGTTCATTTTGTAGTTCATGTAGTACACAGCCTGGGATGTCATCTGGTCCCATGGATGCTGTATTCTTAGCTTTGGAGAGTGCGGTTTCTACCTGTGTGGCCGTGATTATCGGAATTTGTCAATCTTTTGGTATTGAGATGGTATTGAGATGGTATTGAGAGGGGGTGATGTTGGCACTAAATTGATCTGCCAGGATATTGGCAATATCCTTGGGATCAGTATATTTAATGCCATTCTGTTGTAGCTCAGAGCAGATCTGCGCATTGCCATTTAGATTCTTGACATAACTATAGAATGCCTTGTGGCTGTCTTTGGAATCTTTGTCAATTTTATTTTCGTAACTAGCTTTTGAGGATTTTATGAGGGATCTCAGCTTCTTACTAAGGCTGGTGAGGGAGTTTTTTGCATCCTGGGATTTTCCTTTTTTCTGCAACAGTTTCTTCCTTCTGTTGTATAGTTTGTTTATAGCAGGGGACCACAAGATTGGCTTCCTTTTTTTGGAGAAGAGCATCTTGGTTCTATTTGGGATGGCAAGATTCATGCATGAGTGGATGTGCTCGTACAGTGCCTTAGTGTAGGATTCTGCAGTCGAACTTCCATATCCCATCTGCGTGGGTGTTGTGAAGTTTGTCACTTCTGACTTCAGTAGCATGAAGTTGGCTTTGGAGAAGTTTTTTAAGGAGGTTTCCTTACTGGGGGGTGGGGGTGGGATGTGGATGTCAAAGGTGATTTGCTTATGGTCAGATCTGACCAATGAGGGAGTGACCACTGGTGTGGAGCATCTATCTCCCATGTTGGTAATGACCAGGTCTAGGGTATTGGCTCCCCTGGTGGGACAATGGATTACTTGATCCAGGGCATTGGAATTTATGAATTCCAAGAACCGCTGGGAAAAGGAGTTGGTACCCAAGTAGTTTTCCCAATTAATGGCAGGGTAGTTGAAATCACCCAGTATTAGGGTGTTTGGTTATATCTTAATATTTTCCAGTATGTTTAGAAAGTTGTAGTGAGAATCTTGGGGCATGGTGGGAGATCTGTAGCAAGCTACAATTTGGATTGCAGTCTTACCTAATGTTAGTTGCACCTGGAGAATTTCAGATGCATTTGTGTTGGGCAACTAGCCTGGAGGTGTGAATATCCTTGGTGAATATGGACACTCCTCCACCTTTAATGTTTCGATCTTGGTTTTGTGGCCGAAAAGTGTGGTAAGAATTGTAGCCTGGTATTGCAGGGGTTGCTCTCTGGAGCCTTGAACCAGGTCTCAGTTACTGCACAGATATCAATGTTCTCCATTTTTAGGAGTGCCTCCAGAGAGTGCATTTTGAGGTTTAGACTTCTAGCATTGAGTAGCATTACCTTCAGATTTTGCATGTTTGTATCTGTTATGGTGGTGGGTTTATCCTTTGAACCTTGCCTAAAAAAGGCACTATAGGGGTGGCTAGAGTATTAGCCAGTAACCTGAATCCCAGGGGTGAAAGGTGCAGACCATCTCTGGCAAAGCATCGTGGTTTGTCGATCATGTCTTCCCAGGCAGACAAATACTGGATCCCCTTTGAATGACACCAGAAGCTTAGCCAATTGTTGAAGTCAATCATTTTGTCCTTATACTGTGGTATCATTCTGGGCGAAGGCAGGATGCTACTCAGGGCTAGGGTCATACCTGCCTGGGTCACATGATCCAAGAGCTCTTCCATGTCTCTTTTCATGTAGTCCAGGGAGGTACGTCTCAAGTCATTCACTCCAGCATGGACAATGACAGAGTCGTATTTGTACTTGTGGAGTGACTTGAGTGCATGCGTTATGTGGCAGATCCTGGCACCTGACAGGCAGCTGACTGTAATTTTCTCCTTGTTCAGCCTGGTGAGTGGGACATCAGTGTGCCTGACTATAGAGTCACCTATGTCTAAAGTGTTGGGTACATTGTCTTGCCTTAGGGGCTGTTGTTGGGTGGCACACTGGTGTTGTGAGCTATGTGTCACTTTGGTTGTGACTGGTATTTGTTTGCGTTTCTGCTTCGGAGGTCCTTGCTGCTTGGGCAGGTTAATGTTAAGGGCCTCCGCATATTTGGGTTTAGTGTTGCTATGTGTGGGTGTTGATGGTGGGGGTTTTGAAGGGCTATGAGTTGCTTGAGGTGTAATGCAGGGGTTAACCTTCTCCTCTTGACTGTCTAGCACAATCTTGGCTGGAGAGAGCTTAGCTTCCAGTTTGGCTATGTAAGTGCATCTCTCGCAGGCTGTAGTGCTGGGTGGTAGGAGGAGAGGATTGTCTGTGCACATGAGGCAGTTGCCGCACTGCCCCAGTATGCCCAGATTCACCAGGTGGACAGAAGAAATCACGGGAAGCTGACCCTTGGACATGCCTGTTTAGGTGCTTTTTTGTAAAGTTTAACAGCTGTTTTCTCTTACCTTTGCAAGGTACTCTGCAGTTATAGGCTGTTTAGTGCCTATGATTAATTTCTTCTTATTGACAAGGAGAGCTGAGTGCTTGAATCAGTTTCAGGCTTCCTAGTGCTTTCTTGTAAAGTTTAAGAGCTGTTTTCCCTTACCTTTGCAAGGTACTTTGCAATTGTAGGCTGTTTAGTGCCTATAATTAATTTCTTCTTATTGACAAGGAGAGCTGAGTGGTTGTATCAGTTTCAGGCTTCCTAGTGCATTCCAGCAGGTTCTAGAGCAAGTGCTAGTCACAGGGGTTCAGATTGTAGTGCTACTACTGAGAAACCAGTTAGTTCTAAGGGAAAATTTGAAGAGCAGACTTTCTGGCACCTGGAATAGTTTAACAGAAGCCTCGCAGTGCTGCACAATGTGAAAAATGTGCAAACACACATGTTTTTAAGCCAGAAAGTTGAAAGGGATAGAAATCAGCCCAAAAAGGCTAATAAAATTACAATTTCAGAACTGGAAACCACTCCTATAGTGTTAGATAGGCAGTACAATGCTCACCAGTCCCACTGGTAAGCAGTAGGACTTCCCATAGTCCTGAGACAAGCAAAGCCTGGGATATGGACTGGCTAGAAAAGGTGGGAAACAAGCAAACAATATAGTATTTTTTTATTTTTGTTGAAACAGGCTAAACAATGCAATAATACAGTAAATAAACACAGAAAAGGCCAACACACTTGAGTGTGTAGTCCTAAACAGTAAATGCAATTAGAACTCTACAAAATTAGCAATTTAAAACTTTTTAAATGAAGCAAGGCAAGTGCACAACTGAAAAATGATTTAAGAGGCAGTAACACAGCAGAATAAGTAGCTAGTCTACATATACAGAGAAGTCTATATATACAGAAAAGCAACTAAAACACACAAACACTTCAGATGTAGTGCAGCCTAGAGCACTTGAGTTGTAGCATTATTAAGGCAATTACAGTTATAATAAATGCTCTAAAATATACTCTATATTTCCAAAATGTTTGAGAAGCACAAGGAGATTCAGGCAAAATTTTATTTTTTTTTTTGAAAGGGAAAAAGGAGAAACAGAAGGCCTTATCAAATGTTCTCTCTGTATTAGGTAGAATGAGCTAATGACACTAGACAGGAAGGAGTGTCCCAGATCAGATTTATAGTAGGGGCGAGCAACTGCAAAGCCACCAAGTTCATAGGTTCATAGGTTCATAGGTTCATACTAGGCTATCTGCCCGAGGGCATTTACAAGCCTAGCCCATCGTTTTGTGGCTTACGCCACCCCTTTAGTATGGGGAACTATACCCATTATTTTGCTGTGCCTCTGTCGAGCAGTGACACTGAGGTAATCCCTGGGGTATATCTGCGATCTCCCATCCATTGGTCGAGATTTCTCTTGAACAAGGCCAGCGAGGTGCTCTGCCTCACATGTACCGGGATTTTGTTCCACAGCATAGGGAGTCTTTGGGTGATGAATCTATCCCTCCAGCACGTCCTATTAATAGCCGTGTCGAGGTTTAAGTCTCCCACCCTTGTGGCTCTGATGGATCTAGATTTTTGAGGTGAAGCATATTCATCAAATCTGGGTTTGACATGGCCTTGTATGTTAGGCAAAGGTCACCTCTGAGAAAGCGGTGGCGACTGAATAGAGCTGGAGTTCTTTCAGTCGGGCAGCATAGGACAGATTTTTGAGACCCTTTATCCTTTTGGTGAGGAACTTTTGTGGCCTCTCCAGCTGCTGCAAGTGTCGGGTCAGATACATTCGAATGGGGCATTGTACTCAATCATTGGTCTGATGAGTGATGAGTAAAGGGAGACTATGACCTCCCTTGATCTAGATGAGAATCCCTTCATGATAAGGTGGGCAATGTAGAAGGTCTTCCTAACTACTTTAGCTACATGGGTGTCGAATGACAGACTACTATCAACCTGGGTCCCCAGGTCCCTGATAACTTCTTCTGTGCTCAGTGGATTGCCACCTATTTGGTAGCTAGGGGTAACCTTGTTTTTCCCGAAGGGTATGACTATGCATTTTTTTGGCATTTAACTTTAGGCCGTGGCTCTGGCACCAGTTATCCGTTTCTGTGAGACCCTTCTGAAGGATATCTGTGTCAGATGTGTTTTCTACTATGGCCCAGTTTGCAGTCATCTGCAAACTTTGTCAGCCATAACCCTCCTGTGTTTGCTTGTACTTGGAAAAGTAGATGCCAAACAAGAGTGGGCCCAGGACTGAGCCCTGTGGGACACCACTTGTGACAGGCTTTGAGTCTGACATGGCGCCAGCAACTCTGACCCTGTGGGTTCTGTCACTCAGCCAGTTTGCAACCCATCTTGTGATGTATGGGTTAACATTTAAGCTGATGAGTTTTTCAGTGATACCCGAGTGGGGTATTGTATCAAGGCCTTAGCCAGATCGAGGTAGGCTGTATGGACTGCCTTTCCCTCATCAATGGCTTTGGTGACTGTTTCGAAAAAGTCAGCCAAGTTTAAAAGGCATGATCTGCCTTTGACAAAGCCAAACTGGGTTGGATCCAAAGTCTGCAAATTCCTATGTCTTTATTTATGAGGTCCATTATGATCCTCTCCATGGCTTTGCAGATAAGGCTTGTCAAGCTAATGGGCCGGTAATTTCCAGGGTCGGTGGAGGCACCGCCTTTGTGAAGTGGGACCACAGTTGCAGTGCGCCACTCCCTGAGTACGTATCCAGAGGTAAGACTTTGATTAAACAGCTGTCCTAGCTGTGGGTTTAATTCCTCATTGAGTTCGTGGAGCACACAGCCGGGGACACCATCAGGTCCCATGGATGCTGTGTTTTTTGCTTTCGAGAGAGCAGTTCGCACTTGGGCGCTGCAGATGTTTGGGGGGCTGTAATCGTTTGGTATAGGTATCTCTCCTTTTGGGGTGGGAGTTTGCACTGAACCTGTCAGCCAGTATGTTGGCAATGTCTGTAGGATCAGTAATCTTCACATCATTTTGAACTAGTTCTGAGCATATCTGGGAGTTTCCTCCCAGGTTTTAACATAGCTAAAGAAGGCCTTATGATTGTCTTTTGAGTCTTTAGCTATTTTTCTCTCGAAATTTGCTTTGGATGATTTTATGAGAGCTCTTAGTTTTTACTTATAGTGATCAAGGGTGTCTTACCTTTTAAGGATTTTGCTCTATCTTGTAGTAGCTTCCTCCTTTTGTTGTAGAGTTTGTTTATGGCTGGGGTCCACCAGACTGGACGCTTGCCTTTGGTACAAAGAGTCTTTGTTTTGCTTGGGATTGCCTTATCCATGCAGTCCTGCAGGTGCTGGTAGAAGGCATTTGTAAGTGATTCAGCGGCTTGAGTACTGTTTTCCGGCTCGGGGCCTTAAAGGAGACCACACTAGTCTTTAGAAGTGTGAAGTCGGCTTTTGAGAAGTTCTTTACTGTGGTCTTTTTATTTCAGGTGGGGTGGGATGAGGACCTCCAGCGAGATTAGTTTGTGATCTGATCTCACCAGTGAGGGGTATACTTCGGTGTTGAACATTGTGCTCCCATGTTCGTGATGATGAGATCAAGTATGTTATCTCCTCTTGTGGGGATGGTGACTAGTTGTTCCATGGCATTTGAGTTTATGAATTCCAGGAACTTTTGGGCTAGGGTGTTTGGGCTTGAGTAGTGTTCCCAGTCTATATTAGGGTAATTGAAGTCACCTAGTATGATGGTGTTTGGTGATACATTTATCCCCTCTAGTGTTTTCAGGAAGGCCATGTGAGGTTCCTGAGTTTGTGAGGGTGGCCTGTAACATGCTACAATTTGCAGAGCAGTCTTGCCTATGGTTAATTGCACCTGGATGGTCTCCGATGCATCGTGCGTTGCCACCAGTCTTGAGGTGTAGGTGTCCTTGATGAATATGGATACCCCCCCTCCTTTCTTGGTATTGTCCGGAATTTGGGGCCGGAATGCATGATATGAGGTAAAACCTGATAGCGCTCGGGTGCTCTCAGGAGCCTTGAACCAGGTTTCTGTCACAGCACAGACATCGATGTTCTCCATACTGAGAAGGGCCTCGAGTGCGTGCATTTTGAGATTTAGACTTCTGGCATTGAGCAGCATTACCCTTAGTTTTTTTCCTTTTTTGTGTTCTAGGGTGGTAGGTTTAGAATTTGAGCCTTGCCTAAAAAAGGCACTATGGGGGTGGCAAGAGCCTTTGCCAATATCCGGAATCCCAAGGGTGACAGGTGCAAGCCATCCCTTGCGAAGCAGCGTGGCTTGTCCAGCATGTCATCCCAGGCAGACAGACACTGGATCCCCTTTGAATGACACCAGTGTTTAAGCCAATTGTTAAAGCTGATCATCTTATCTCTGTATTGTGGCATCATTCTTGGTGAAGGTAGGATACTGCTCAAGGTCAGGATCATACCTGCCTGGGCTACATAATGAGAGCTCCTCAATGTCTCTTTTCATGTAGTCCAAGGAGTGCGTCTCAGGTCGTTTACACCAGCGTGGACAATGACTGAGTCATATTTGTACCTGCTGTTGAGAGACCTGAGTGCTTGCGTTATGTGGCGGATTCTAGCGCCCGACAGGCAGCTTACTGTGACCTTCTCCTTACTCAGTCTGGTGGCGGGACGTCAGTGTGTCTGACTATGGAGTCACCAATGACTAGTGTGTCTGGCATTGTGTTTGGCCTTAAGGGCTGTGACTGTTTGACACTCTGACTGTGAGGTCTATGTGTTGCAGGTGTTGTGTTCTGAGGTGGTGGTTGTTTGGGTGTCTGCTTTGGTGGCCTCTGCTGTTTTGGTAGATTTTTGATCAGAGCCTCCGAGTATGTCTTTGTGTGTTTATGTGTATGATTTGAGGTTGTAATGGTACTATGTGAGACTGGGTCTATAGTGTGTGTGGTAACCTTCTCCTCCTGACTGGTCTTGCCAGTCCTATGTTGAGAGAGCTCAGCCTCCAGTTTGGCCGTATAGTTGCATCTCTGCATGTATTTGTGTTTTGTGGGAGGAGGAGAGGGTTGTCTGTGTACATGAGGCAATTGTAGCATTGCCTCAATATTCCCAGGTTCACCAGCTGAGCAGGAGAGGACACTAGCAACTGATCCCTCGACATGCTAGAAGGATAGACAAATAACTTTAAAAAGATTCGGGGGGTGGGTGACCGAGAAATGGGGGTTGCCTTTTTGGGGTACTATCTATGACAAGAGTGCCGTATCAAGGTAATAAGTACTGTAGGAGCAAGTGCTAGGTTTAACAGATAGAGAATAGTCTACTTGGAGTCAAGTAGAGATGATCTTTTTAGTTATAGGATACGCTGATTAGATCAGTAGTATAGTTCGAGGAAGGTAGTTTTAAGGGAAAATTTGAAGAGTGGACTTTAGGTAGCAAGACACCAACAAGGAGGAAGGGTGGGGATAATACTAAAGCTATTATCTTACAGAGAGTAAGCACTACAGAAAGCCACAAAATGAAAGTTTTAAACAGATAAAGGAGCAATGAGAGTCTACAGAATGTTTTTGTAACTGCAAACAAATCAGTTACCCATGCAGATTAGTCAATAGCAATAAAAATACACTCAAAAACTGTGCAGCAGGCAATAAAAAGTGCTATATATAAATTGCTAGAAACAACAATGTATAAATAATCGAAAAAAACAGGATACTTACATATCTCCGCTAACAGTTGTAGTCAACACCTCTCCTCCACTCTGCTCAGTGTGTATAGACAGAAACCCTCTCAAAGTTAGGGCTTAAATACCAGTTCCATCACAGTTGTAGTGATACACCTCCTCAGGACTGTGGACACAAGATGATGTAATGCATGTTGTTGCTTAAGTAAGGCATGTGTTCGATCCAGGATTATATCCACGTTGTACATTATTTTTGTTCTACCATCACAGTGACAACAGTATGAAGTTACAGGTGTGTTTGGGTATACCTATAATCAGGCAATGTTGTTTGACATACTGCAAGATTTTTTCTAAGTAATAACAGGGACACATATTCATTGAGTAATACACATGATTTGATGCTATCACATAACCACAGATATTACAATAGGCAATGAACTCATAACATGGCACATACATTGATCACTCTATAATGTTAATTTTTATCAGCTGTTAGTCAAGTGTTCCAAACCAGCACTGAGTGACTGTAAGCATTTGTGTCCTTAACTGTTCTGTAGGAAAGACGTCCATCCCAATTACACTTTGTACGTATAGAGTGTCAGAGGTCTTCCCTATCACTTTTAGCAGATAAAGTACAGTTGATTGAATGACTGCACATAGGTGGAGTTCCACTGTTGTGAATTAGAGTAACAGTCATCTTGCTATTTGAAGGAGATTTACAGCTTGATGTTCAGTTCTACCATAGGGATTCATTTTGTGTGAACTTACTGATGTCACACAGCAACCATTACATCATGACAGTCTTATCCCTTGATATGTTATACGAACACATATGAATGTAGCATTGGATTTCCTGAAACTACACATTTGTTCTGCAATTGTAATGGCGAGAGTGCTACCTTGGCACATGCATTGAGTATTGTAGTGTACACGACTGTGCTCTAGTTCTTGGGTGGTATGTGTATAGACAATCAGAGAATCTGTCCTTGACCATGGAATATTGATATAGGAATAATCAAAATTGTGTGCACAAAGGTTTATAAGTTCATAGGGGATTACTAGGCTAATGGCTCTAGGGCCTTTACAGGCCTAGTCATGTAAAAAACCTGGGTACACTTACTGATCAAATTTAGACGGTCATTGTTAGCAGAGCAATACTCTGATCAGCACTGACTGCCCCTGTTCATGAGGGACATAGGTGCCACCCGCAGGATGAATTTACAGTCACCCATCCAGTTGTCAAGGTTGCACTAGAATAGGGTCATTGAGGAGCTCTGCTTCACATGGAATGGGAGCTTATTCCAGAGGAGTGGTAATCAATGGGAGATATATCTGTCTCTCCAGCATGTTCTGTTGATGTCACAGACTAGGTTGAAGTCTCTGGAGTGAGTTATTCTTGTCCCATTTGATTTGTTGATGTGCAGAAATTCAATTAGGGTGGGGTCCGAGACTGATCCATTGGCCAGGCACAGGTCACCTCTCAGCAGCTTGTATGATGCAGAGTACAGTGACAGGTGTTTCAGTCTTTCCATGTATGTCATGTTTTGAAGGCCCTGGATTCTCTTGGTAAGAAACCTCTATCTCTCTCTCCAGTTGCTGCCTATGTCTGGTGAGGTACATTCAGAAGGGTGCTTTGTACTAAATTAATGGTCTGAATAGGGTCAAGTACAGGGAGCTATAATCTCCTTGGTCTTTGATGTGATGCCCTTATTTATGAGATGTGCAATGTAGAATGCTTTTCTTACCAGTATGGACACATGGTGGTTAAAGTTTAGATTGCTATCAAGCTGTGTTCCCAAGTCCTGCACCACTGCATTTGAGCTTAGAGGGGTGCTATCCATAGCATAATTAGCAGGTGCTACTTCTTTACCAAATAGGATAATGAGGCATTGAGTTTGGCACCAATCATTTGTGTGCATTGGCCCTTTCTGTAATTTCTTAGCATTGTTGGGGGACTCTAATTGGACCCAGTTTACAGTCATCTGCAAACTTGATAAGCCACAGGCCATCTACCTTCACCTGGATTTCAGAGAAATACATTCCAAACAGTAGAGGGCCCAGCACAGATCCTTGCAGTACCCCACTGTTAACAGGTCTATTGTTGAAGATGGACTCCCCAACTTTGACAGTGTGCATTCTGTCAGTGAGACAGATTGCTACCCATCTAATATATGGGCTAATCCCCAGCTGGCAGAGTTTCTCTATGATACCTGAATGGGGGATTCTGTCAAAAGCCTTGGCTAAATCCAAATAGAAAGTATGTATTGTTTTGCCCTCATCCAGGGCTTTGGCGACACTCTCAAAGAAGTCCACATGGTATAATAAGCAAGCTCTACCCTTGATGAAGTCAAACTGGGTTGGGTCAAGAGTGTGAAAGTCGCCTATGTCCTTGTGGATAAGGTCTATGATGATTCTTTCCATGGCCATGCAGATAAGGCTGGTTAGGCTTATGGGTCAATAGTTCCCAGGGTTAGTTGATTGACCCCCTTTGTGCAAGGGAATTACTGCTGATGTTCTCCACTCTTGCAAAGAGTGCCGAGTGGTTCGGATAGGTCATGTTTTAAATTGTTTAGTAGGCAGCCTAGGATGTTATCTGGTCCCACTGAGGCAGTGTTTTTGGCCTTGGAGAGAGAGCTTGTATGACCTGTTCTTTGGAGATACTTGGTAGAGGACTAGTGTTGGTAATTATTTGCTGTAACACCAACACATCAAAACCACAAACTGGAAATAAAACAGACAATCACGGAACCACTGGAACTGCAAAAGTTTATTGGCATTCTGCTACCTCTGCTAACTGCTTTCAATGGAATACATTTCATTACACCAGACAGTATTTAAATATAAATCATGTGATATAATAAATCAATTAACACAAGTGCACAATTTTAAAGTGCTAAAAGATTCCATGCAAAATATGCATACAAATATATATATGTCAACATAAAAATTATCATTAAATATTCAGATTGTCCAAATTCTACCCCCTAGGTCTCTGTGTTCTAAAATTTAATATGAACCTACTTTCTAAAGCCAATAATTTCTGAATAAACTTACCCGCACCTATCAGGTGAGGTTTAGCCAAAACAGAAAAAAAAGCTCTCTTCTTTCCCTTGATGCACCTGAGGGAAATAGTCATCAATTGGGCTATCCAGACATGTATTCCTTATATCACCAAGTTGTTTTAAGATACAAACTTTCGCCATTCTTTTTGTTTGTCCCGCGTACCATTTGATAGGGACACAACCACATCCAATTAAATAAACTACCCCACCAGAACAGCAGTTGAATCTATCCACCACCACATATTTTTCTACCGTTAATCTTAGAATCAGAAACATTTCTGACCCTCATACACACCTTGTATTTGCCACAAGCAAATAAACCTACATGTTTCACACCCACCCCTTCATGTTTAAAATTCTAAATTTCCTTCAAATTACTAAATCTGAATGAATTTGGACATTAATCTGAATAGTTAATGATATTTTTTATGTTGACATATATATTTATACACATATTTTGCGTGGAAGTTTTGAGCACTTTGAGATTTTGCACTTGTGTTAATTTATTATGTCACATCATTTATATTTAAATACTGCCTGGTGTAATGACATTTATTCCATTGAAAGCATTTAGCCGAGGTATTAGAATGCCAGTAAACTTTTGCAGTCCTTGTGGTTCCATCAATGATTTGTTGTAAGTTAGGTAGGGACAAGGGGGTAAAGTTATCACCAAATCTGTCAGCTAGCAGGTTGGAAATTTCCTCAGGTTCAATACACGTGGTACCATTTATTATAACTTCGGCACTCAGCTGGGCATTCCCTCTTAGGTTACAGATGTAGCTAAAGAATTCCTTCTGATTGTCTTTAGCTGGGGATACTAATTTAGACTTGTAGCTAGTCTTAAAGGACTTAGCAAGCTATCTGATTTGCTTGCTCATCCTGTGGAGGGTATTCTTCCTCTACTGGGTTAGTTTATTTATTTTAATTATTTAACATTTGTTTACTGGGAAAGTACGACTTGCAATGAAGCCAATTTTCAGCAGATGCCCGGGGAGAAACACTCCGGAAGCATGTCTTTGTAACGTGGGAGGAAACCAGAGCACCTGGAGGAAACCAACATGGATGTAAGGAGGACATGCAGACTCCACACAGAACGCACCGCAGCCAAGAATTGAACTGGAGAATCTCTTGCTGTGAGGTGGCAACGCAACTGCTGCACCACTGTGCCATCCACCACTGCACAGTTCCATCCTGTTCTTGAAATATCAGTTTCTTTTTTTGTTGCACAACGTATTTATATTTACAGTCCACCAGGTTAGCTTATTCTTTTGGGAAGACCTGGTTTTGTTACAGTTAGGTGTGCCCGAGTTAATTTATTTGTTTAAATGGCTATATATTGCAATTGTGTATTCTTCTGCATAGGTGACATTGTTGTCTGTGTCTGCAGGGACTTTGAAACTTTTTAGAGCATTGCTTAGTAGGCAATAGTTTGCTTTGGAGAAATTTTTCAGTTTTTTTACTCATGTGGGAGTGTCACGTTTGAGCTCTACTTCAAACAAGACAGATTTATGGTCTGACCTTACCAGGGAGGGAAACACACAGGGCCCCCAGATGTTGGTGAGCACTAGTCCCAATATATTTGAGCCCCTTGTGGGGGTGCAGACCAACTGTTCCAGGGCATTTGAATTAACAAAGTCCAGGTACCTCGTAGCCATCATGTCTGTGCACATGTAAGTTGCCCAATAGATGGAAGTATAGTTGAAATTTCCAATGGCTGTATGCTGAGTGACTCTAACAAGTCCAGGTAGGTGGTATATTTCTCCTGGTTGATGTGGAAGGGTGTTTTTCCTATAATTAATTGGACCTGGAATGGCTCAAGAGAGCTGTACTGTTTCACCAGTCTTGAGGTGTATCTGGATTTGATGAAGATGGATACACCTCCACCTTTGAGTCTTTCACACTCATTTTGGGGTCTGAATGTGTGAAAGGCATTGTAGCCTTGTATGGCTAGGGTGCTCTCAGTGGCCTTTAACCATGTCTCTGTGACTGCACAAACATTAGCATCTTTCAAGGTGAGGAGTGCTTCCAGGGAATGCAGTTTACTGTTTAAGCTCCTAGCATTAAGCAGCATGAGCCTGATATTGTCTTTAATGGATTCCTTTACATCAGAAGTTTTGTTGTTTGGACAGAGAAGGTCAGAAGGAGTTGCATTGTGTCTTTGTGGATTTAGAGAAAGCATATGACAGGGTGCCTAGAGAGGAGTTGTGGTATTGTATGAGGAAGTCGGGAGTGTCAGAGAAGTATGTAAGAGTGGTACAGGATATGTACGAGGGTAGTGTGACAGTGGTGAGGTCTGCGGTGGGAGTGATGGATGCGTTTAAGGTGGAGGTGGGATTACATCAAGGATCAGCTCTGAGCCCTTTCTTATTTGCAATGGTGATGGACAGGTTGACAGACGAGATCAGACAGGAGTTCCCGTGGACTATGATGTTTGCAGATGACATTGTGATCTGTAGTGAGAGTAGGGAACAGGTGGAAGAGACCCTGGAGAGGTGGAGATATGCTCTAGAGAGGAGAGGAATGAAGGTCAGCAGGACTAAGACAGAATATATGTGTGTGTGAATGAGAGGGAGGACAGAGGAATGGTGAGGATGCAGGGAGTAGAGGTGGCAAAGGTGAACGAGTTTAAGTACTTGGATCAACAGTTCAGAGTAATGGTGAGTGTGGAAGAGAGGTGAAGAAGAGAGTACAGGCAGGATGGAGTGGGTGGAGAAGAGTGTCAGGAGTGATTTGTGACAGACGAGTATCAGTAAGAGTGAAAGGGAAGGTCTACAAGAGGGTAGTGAGACCAGCTATGTTATACGGGTTGGAGGCAGTGGCATTGACAAAAAGGCAGGAGTCAGAGCTTGATGTGGCAGAGTTGAAGATGTTAAGATTTGCACTGGGTGTGACGAGGATGGACAGGATTAGGAATAAGTATATTAGAGGGTCAGCCCAGGTTGGAAGGTTTGGAGACAAAGCCAGAGAGAGGCAAGATTACGTTGGTTTGGACATGTGCTGAGGAGGGATGCAGAGTATATTGGGAAAAAGATGCGAAGGATGAAGCTGCCAGTTAACAGGAAAAGAGGAAGGCCTCAGATAAGGTTTATGGATGTGGTGAGAGAGGACATGCAGGCAGTTGGTGTGACAGAGCAAGATGCAGAGGACAGGAAGAAATGGAAACAGTTGATCTGCTGTGGTGACCCCTAACAGCAGCAACCGAAAGAAGAAGAAGAAGAAGTTTTGTTGTTTGGACATTGCCTAAAAGAGGCATTATGGGGGAGGCAAACATCTTAGCCAATATTCGAAAGCCTTGAGGAGATAGGTGAATGCCATCTCTGGCAAACCAGCGTGGACTGTCGACCATATCTTTCAAGGCAGAAAGATACTAAATTCCCCTGGAGTGACACCAGGAGTTAAGCCAATTATTGAAATCAATCATTTTTTTTGCCTGCATTGTGTTATCATCCTCGGTGAAGGTAGAATGCTGCTTATGGCTAGGGATATACCTGCCTAGGAGACAATCTGAGAGCTTGATCATATCTCTCTTTTTTCGTATAGTCCAGGGAGATACGTCTCAAGTCATTTACACCAACATGTACTATGACAGAGTCATAACGGTAATTGTTGTTGAGTGACATGAGTACATGTGTGATTTGATGGATCATAGCACCTGACAGGCAGCTGACTGTGACCTTCTGCTTGTTCACCCTGGTGAGGGGGACATCTGTGTGTCTCACTATTGAGTCGCCTATAACCAGAGCATTTGGTTTTGAGGTGTTTTGCCTTTGGGGCTTAATTGCTGAGACACTGATGTGTGCATTGTTGTGTATGGTGATGGATTCTGTTTATGTACCAATATGTGTATGTTTGCGCTTGGGAAGTCTCTGGTCTTTTAGTAGGTTCTTAGTGAGTACCTCTGCATATGTGGGTCTATGTGTCTTGACCTTCTCTTATGTGAGAAGGAAGGTGTGTTTGTGCTGACAACCTGTTGTATGTCTTGTTTGTTGTTATGTGAGTGGACTGATTCTAATTTCATGGGATTTTTACATTTTTCACATACTGTGTTTGATTTAGGAGCAAGTGGTTGTCAGCATACATGAGGCAATTGCTAAATTCACTCAGGATGTCCACATTAATCAGGTTGGCTGTAGAAATGGTGGGAAACTGTCCATCCATTATGGCAGGTATATTGTAGTGTAGTGGGGATCGATAGGGTGGACAAGGATTTGCTTGTAAGACCAACAAGGGTGGCTATTCTGTGGAAGTCTAAGGGTGGAAGACTGTGTCAACTCCTTAGAAAGTGCAGCTGTATTGCCCTCTGCATAGCATTGCACAACAGTGTTTCTCACAGAGAAGCAGTAGAGTGAAGAAGGGTTCTCTAGCAGGTATCAAGGGAAATTTTTTGTTTCTAAGCATTTGCATCTATACATGACAGCTATGCACAAATGTGGTGCTTAAATAGAAGCAGAATTAGACAGTTTTAACACAAATTAATGAATAAGAGAGCTTAAAACTGAGCCTTTTTCCAACAATCTCCTACTCAGATGGGTCCTGGGCTGCACACTTCTGCCACAAGGGTCCAGGAGGGCCTTCTTAATGTAGGATGGATGGATTTAGTGCTCAATATATGCTGAACAGCCTAGATTCAGCAGAGCTATGAGATACAGCAATACTAGGATTTCAATGTACAGAAAATAACAGTCAAAGCAGCAACAACAATAAAAAATGAAACAGCAATTAAGCATAATACAGTTCAAAAAGTACAATGGAAGCTTTAAATATACTTATTTTTTGTAGATCACAGTGGTTGCCTCTGATTTAGTTTAGATTTAATCCAGGTCTCTGGCTAAGTAGCTACATTCAGAGCAGCTCCACCAGACTGAGTGGAAAACTGTGCAGAGTGCTTAAACAAAAGTGGAATAAAACAGTTTTAACATAAACTAGACAATGGAATAGCTCAAAACTGAGCCTTTTTCCAACAATCCCCAACTCAGATGAGTCCTGGGCTGCACACTTCTGCCGCAAGGGTGCAGGAGGTTCTTCTTAATGTAGGTTGTCTGAGCATATCAGTCTGACATGCTGATATGACATTCATTCTCTGGGATCCTTTCTTAATTTACACATTAATTTCATTTGTTTGTCACAATACCCATTGCTACCTCCTGAGGCAGATGCTGACAATACACAACTCTGGGGAATATGCTGCATCATAGTGTGGTGTTTGCATCTGTTCTTATCTGTTGATACAATAACTATGTCAGGCAGGAGTCCCTTATGCAAGGGTATTACATATGTCACACTCTGCTCCCAAATTTTGTAACACCACACACACCTACATATGGGATGCATAACTATTAGAATATTGAATTGCATAATTCCTTTCAAGGGTGATCCTCCTCATACATGTATTACGTCTATTTCTGTGGTGTAAACAGTTAATACACAGGCCAGTGTTGATATTGATGGGTAACATTCAATTCTTGCAAAAGGAGATTGTAGCTTCTGAACCATTCCTATTTTCCAACATGTTATGTTGATGAAATGCATACTGTGGAACATTCCATTATGTATATACTGTCCTTGCGAACTATCTCAACTCCGCATGTCAATGACATTCATATGTCATGTATTTCGTCTCTGTTACAATGTGAATTTGTGAAAGTGTCACATCATATAACATCCTGTCTGCTTTTATTTATGTACATTTGCTCAGGAATTATGGCCACCATTAATTATTCTCGCATATGAATTGGAAAATTTTATTATTACAAATTTGTCTTTGTGACATAAGTGCCTTCACATCAAATATCATACCAAAATTTGAACATGTACCCTCTCCTCTTACATATTTCTATACACCTCTTTGACTTCTGTGCACATTGTCCTCAGTATATTTTTCCTGTCTGGTAATCTATGTATTGTAGTTCCCCTTGCAATTTTACATCCCCTCTTACTTTTTACTGTTTTCACGTGTTTAATTTATGTGCACAGCACAGTCATTACATTTTCCCTGTCTGTGTACAGCATGTATTATTTGCCTTATGCAGCCCCTTCTGCTATCTGCAGGAGCTCGCTTAACAGGTTTGCCCATAGACAAGCATGTTTGTTTACTGTGTGTGCTTGTGCTGCTCCGCATGGATTCATGGCTGCCAATACCAATGCTGGCCACAGAAACGTCCTTGTATTCATGTTAGCATGATGAGCAGCATGCATATACGATTAGTGCTGCTTCGTGTGAAGCCTACATGATTGTTCACGAATCCTATGGCTTCTGTTATAAAAAAAAAAAAGTAAGAATGTGGTCCTTATTTTACCTCCCTGCTATGAATTTTAAGGGCCAGTGATATAATTTTAAATACATGTATGCTGAGAAGTATGGCTGCCAGTGGGATTTTGAAGGCTGTGAGTGAGTTGTGATCTGTGGCAGAATGTGAGAGCTAGGAGGCATGCACTGACCTTCTCCCATGCATGAAGCAAATTTTATGTAGAGGTACCTAGCAATCTAGTCAGTTTTGCTTTCCCATTTAATAAACAAACAACAAATCTCCCCCAACAAACACACTAACATACTTACCCTATCAGTATATAATAGTTGACAATGCTAGATTGTATTTTTACAGTAAGGTGGGGGGCCTCTTCACCCCTAGAAGGGCATTAATTACACATTAACACCTTGTGGTTAGAGAATGGGTTCTGTGTAACACTTTTGCGTTTTATTTATTTTTTTTAAGTGCTATATTATTTTTTTTTTATATATTTTTGATGTAATTAGTTCCTCCACCTAATATTTCAGACTTGCTGTAGTATATGTTAATGGTGTTGGAGGAAGCATTTTACATCCCAAATGTCCCACTAAAAATCTCCAGGTATTTATTTTTTTTTTCATTCCTTTCTCCTAAAATGTTTGTTTTTTTGCCATTTATTAGAAATTGGCATCTCTAAATTATGGCATAAATTTGAGTTTAAGACTTTCATTTCATTTAGAAAATTCATTCTAACATGAATCCTTTTATTTAAGCAACTTTTATAACAACACTAATTAATATCTCTTCCTATTTTTGAGCCTTTGTTCTCCCTTTATTTTATTTATCTATATTTCTTTAGCTGAAAGGTCGAGAGGTATGTAGACCTCTTTACTACTATTGCCAGTGGTCGATCTCTCATATGCAGGCACACATACACACACCTCTTCTTCAGAAAATGCAAGCTGACACAAATCCTAATCTTGAAGTAATGCTGTGATTTTATAACAAGATAATGAAAAAATATGTTGTTATTTTGAGCCTTTGTCCCCTGTTTATTTTATGCTTATCCAGATATGTTGAGGTAAGAGCTCGAGAGGCATGCAGTCCTCTTAAATGCTGCTGCTGTCATGAATCACTCTCAATATTCACTCTCACACACAGTCAGTCTCTTCTGCTTTCATGAACGCATACACTCTCACAAACAGACATATACACACACACTTTGTTTCTTTTCTTTTTTACTTTACACTAGCTAAACAGCAAAAACGAGTGTAAAACAATGGCTCGATCGATCTCACTGTTCACTCTCTCTCATACACACATATACAGTCTCTTCTGCTTTCACACACACATACATATATACACAGTGTCTTCTGCTTTCATGCACACATTCACTCGCACACACAGACAGAACCATAAGCACACTCATACACATACATACACTTTTTTCTGTTAATTTTTTTTAAACTCATTAAACAGTAAAAGTGCTGCTTAACGAGTGTAAAATAACAGCTCAGTCGATCTCACTTTCACTCACATGCACGTATACACTTACACACAAGCAGACACACACACACACACACACACACACACACACACACACACACACACACACACACACACATACACACATCAAATCCGGATGCAATCTACGGATCGCCCATTTTCTAAAAGATAATTAAGCCATGTAGGTAATTGAAACTGCATTGCTGCATATAAACAATAGTCTGTCAACTTTCCTTAACAGTAACTAGAGACTTTAAAACACACACATTACATCACAAGTTAGCATGTCAAAGTTTACATAGAAGACCACATCTTAAAGGCAAACAAGGTCATTGAAAATTACAGCATTTCATTACTTGTCTTGCTAAAAGCACAAGAAAAATATCTTACACACAAAGGTTAACACAAAGGAGCATCTGAAAGGCTTGATCTTTAAACAATAAAGCAATGCAGAAGAACATGAGTCGTGGATTATAATAGATTACACTGGGATTTTATATGGAAATACTTTTCCCAGTTAATACATTTTACATATCCACTTGTCTTTGAGACAGAAGAATGTGAATGAATTAGAAAAGTTCTAATTCATCGATGTTATTCATTATTTCAGCCATGAGAATTTAGGTCACACTAGGCTTTGTACATTATAATTTACCTAACTTTGCTGTTGACATTTTCCTTGTTCCTCTCTGATACAATAAAAACATCTGTGGTTGACCTTTCCCTTTCAGTCTTATAATGAAACAAAAGCAAGTTTATTAACAGGAGACAGCTATAAGCTTCAACAGATAACTAATTTGTTTTGCTCAGGAGATTCCTGGGTTCTCTGCACAAGCATATGTCACATCATTCCTTATATCTGTGTGTTCTTTATTAGGAAGTTTAATTTGTTTTATGTCTTTTTCCTTATTAATTTTAGATAAATACTTACCCGATAATTAAAACAGATGCAACTTTGTCATATCAATGGGCTAAACTTATTATACTTTTATACAGAGGTATGCTCCGAATGACTACTTATTAATTAATTAGTTAATGAATGAATTTATTTACTTATCCTTTGCTAACTGGTTTAGTTCCACTAGGCAAGTAGCCCCTATTCAGGGAGATCTGAGGGGCTCTATATCATATGAACGAAAGTTCATATAAGCGAACGCTCAATGAGCAATAAATGCCGTACATCGAAAACAATATTGTGGGGGGCTGTGCCCCCCATACCCCCCGCTAAATATATATACCAAATCTGAGATCGCACCACAGTGAGGAAAGGGCAAATACTCCAGTCTTCACTGTACTGTGATCCCACAACATGCATCTCAATGTCCGGCATTTTTGCTCATAAGAGCGTTTGCTTATATGAACTTTTGTTCATATAGTATAGACCCGATCTGAGGTAGTGCTTGTACTACTAGGGGGAAATTTGGCCAGGACATCAGGCAACTTCCCCTACTCTTTTCAATAGGCACCATGGGATCTTTCACATTCATATGAGCTACCACCAACTCAAGCAGATGAGATCTCAGTTTAACATCTCACCTGAAGGATACAAATTATTTCATAAATCCGTAGAGCCTTTAGCTCTTGACATATATGTACACGATAAGCAGGAGCAATTGATTCCCTGCTATGATCTTTTATTACTTCTTTCATAAAACTTCAGGAATTCTTCAGATTTTTGTTTCTCGTAACTATCACTTCTAAAGCTGTAGATGTGTTTCAGTTACATTATGTAAGCAGGGGTATCTTGATAAAAGTGACTGGACCTGGCAGTCAGGAGTTATATTGTGACTATGTTTTCAAGCAAATCATGCAGTCTGGGGCAGCATTAATATTACTGAAGCTAACCAAGAGCAGGAGATGCCCTTCTTAGAAACATTATTCCTCTAAAACTGCACTCATACAAATTTAACAGGTTCTTAATGATTGCTGGATCTACTCATCTGTTATGTAATTTGTTCAACCCATGTTTCTTGTCACTGTTCCTTTTTGGATGTTTCATGACTGATCAGAGTTTGTACTGCTCCAAAATTTAATATTATTCTTATGCATCTAACAGGAACCTGGTATCTGTTCCTTTAATAAGGGGGGAAGGGACCTCCTCTCTAGGCATGTAGCAAAAATCAGATTCATTGGAAAACATCTACATTTACAAATATCCCATGTCTAGTTAATCCTGTTCCCCCAAACACAGGAGCATTCAAAAAGAGGACCATCTGAAAAAATTCTAAAATTATTTATCACTAAACATCAGAATATAACTGACCTTATGGCCAACATTAACCTCCAAACCATAACTAGGTAAACTGGTCAGCATGAAATAAGTATGTCCGGATATCTTTCAACATGACAAAATATTTTTTTTAACATAAATAAGTACATTTCAACAAAAGGAATGAAATCCAGGTAAGGGCTTCAGCATCTTAGATATAATAATGGCAATCCAACAATCAAGCATACCATCAGTTCCACAGCCAAGATATTGCCAGCTGCTACCACACAGAAAATTAATAGGCATGAACAGCTCTCTTCAGTTGCTGATTTTAATTAACTTCCACCTGATATAGCCAGGAAACTAAAATCTTCCTCCAGCTGCTGCACTGAAACTATAGTGAGTAACTTCAGGTCCAGTACGGATGTTTTACATTAGCTAGCAAAGGTGTTGGTTAATGCCACTAGGGATCGTGTAGTCTGGTGGCAGTGCAGGCACAGGTACAGTAACTTGCAGATGTGCCAGCCAGACATACTCCACTTATGGGGGCAGAGGTTAGGGTCTGGTATCATACATTCTAACCTTCACCCATTGTAATTGCCTTCAGTTGCATGGAAACACAATACTGATTACTTTCTTTTATAATGTTTTATAGTGGCTGAAGAAATTTAATTCGGTCTAAGCAGATACAGTAGGCTGCCTGGGTGGCAGAATACATATAGTTTATGGCTGTCTGTACTGTTATATTCAAATAAATTGTTACAACTGCATACTAATTGATTTTATTTGATTCTTTTTTTTCTATTTCTACAGGGTCAGATGTATTACAGACTGAGGTGAGGGGATGACTAACTAGGTCAACAATGATCCCCATGTGTGTTGCTGGTCTAACAACAGTTCCATGCCTGCCTCTCTGTAGAGTGGCAAATACCCTGTGTGAGGAGACCTGGAGGGCTCAGAGGTAGCCTCCATGGTCACTTCTTGAGGGGGAGTGGATCTTCCTCTGAGAATGGTCCAAAGGGGTCCCACTCCTTCATCTGGTGGCAAGCGTGATGGCTGTTGATGTCAAACATAGGCTAGCTGCATGCTTACATTTGCACCCTGGAGCATTTCCTTGTGTATCTCATAAAGCTGCATGATCACCCATCTTCATCCAGTGGACTGCAGGATGAGCCACCAACACAGGATATAAACTACTGAGGAAAATGTCATCTGGGAGAGTACCCCTCTATATTGTCCATCATAGTGCTCCCTTTCCTTAGGTGTCACTCTCTATGTCCTATTTGTAGTCCACTCCTCCTTATCCCCTGTTGTCCACACTCTGTCAGCCCGCCCTTCTCTATTATTACCTCCCTTGTGTCAGTATCTCTCTTGTTAGTCTCTCCCTGCATTGAATGCTTGCTCTTCTGCCCCCGCATCTTTACCTATACCCTTCTTTCTCCTACCACTTGTTCCTTGATACCTTCCCCCCTACCGGTTTTTCAAAAAATTGAAAATGAGCAACTTTCTTAAACAAATACCATTCTCACCACCTCACCTACCTTACCTTTAGTTTGGCCTTCTGTGTGTTTTTTGCTTGCTATTCCCAATTCCCACTTTATTATCTCTTGTTTTTCTCTCCATTTATAGGACACAACTTGGCACTTTGCTGTGGTGGCCTTGTATTGGTTGCTTTCAGTGCCCATGTTGCAGTTATGAGGCATTCTGTTGCATGTGTGAGAACATGCAGACTATTGGGCATGCCATCACCTTGAGGCTTTGACTTTGAACAGGTGAAAGCCCCTAGTGCAGCTACTCTGTCAGCAAGATTACTGCCATGATTTCAGCTGCAAATTTTCTAGCTCTTTTCCCGGCATGACAGTGCTCTGCCACAACTCATGCATGCAGAGGCAGCATTGGGCCACATCATGTTAAATCTGCATGATAGCACTATGCCAGAACACATACTTATTGACAGCATTGGGCCACATCATGATAAATCTGCATGATAGCACTATGCCAGAACACATACTTATTGACAGCATTGGGCCACATCATGATAAATCTGCATGATAGCACTATGCCAGAACACATACTTATTGACAGCATTGGGCCACATCATGATAAATCTGCATGATAGCACTATGCCAGAACACATACTTATTGACAGCATTGGGCCACATCATGATAAATCCTCAGTCTCAGATTCATGAACATCAGTTCGTCCTGCTAAGGTAATGTGCGTAATCAACAGCATTGAACCAGCAGTCTGTGATTGAAGAAACAGCTTTATATATTATGGCCAGATACAAAACAAAGGCTAGGAGCTGAATATACTAATGATCATATAATTAACCATGCTGTATATGATGAATCAAAAAAAATCATAGTGGATCTATTTAGAAATGTATAAAACAACAATGAACAAAAACATTGCTTGTTTTAACTCTGAACACATACTGGAATTAAAAAAAAAAGAAATGTTACTGGTTGCTGCAACAATTATAAATCTGTATCTTCAACAGGCTGTCATATAAAATGCTGCTCCTGCTGCTACCAGACCTTGGCCTTGAAGGCTTCAGGCATTCAGAACATGCTTGACCTATAATAGACTACATAAATTTGAAATATTAGAATGCTACAGCTGGACAGGAATACTATACAGGAAATTGTGGACATCTCCTGTCCTCACCTGAGGTCCCATGGAAATCACACAGAACCAATCCAAGTGGAATCTAAGGTATGCATAGTGTTTTATATACTAGTTACAGGGACATTTTAGTGACCTAGAGGGACAGAGTGGGGGGTTTACACACCTCTTCCTCAGAAATACTCCACCAGTTCCTTAATACAACACTGCAACATGTGGGGCAGCATATCTGGTTTCCATGTACTCCAGAGGAGAAAGCTGCCACCATGCAACATTTCTATGCCATAGTTCATGTTCCTGAGGTACTGGCCCATAGATTGCACCAACATTGAAATTAAAGCCTATCCTAGTGAACAGGAAAGGTGGTATGTGAATAGAAAAGGGAATCACTCCATCAGCTGTCAGGTAGTCTTTAATGCAGAAGGTATAATCTATAATGTATGTGCAGGCAACCCTGGTAGTTCCATGGGTTCCACATATGGCACACTTGTAACCTGTACCTAAGGTTTTCAATGGGTGACTTCCCACAATGGCATCCAGTGGGGAATGCAAGATGTATACTACAACCTTCTCTCAAGACTCTTATGAGAAACCCACCCAACTCTGATGAGCAAGGTTACAACATTGCACATGTTCAGACTAGAAATATCATAGAGTATGCATTTAACCTGATCAAATCATATTCCCTGCAATATGATCCAGCTACATTTGCTAGAATACTGACAATCTGTGCCATATTACATATCATTAATCTCAGGAGACCGTTGTAGCAGGGAGTTCCAGGACAGAGACTGCAGTTCCCAGCACTACAACCAGGGTCAACAGTCACAGATGAGGGGTCAGCTGAGGAACATGCAGTTGTGATGATCATGGCAGATGATGACATGCACAATATGCTATGGCACTGGCTAAGAGGCACCAAATTGCAAACACACTCATCACATAATTAAACAAGAAAAGGAGGTAAGCACATACAAACAGTAACAGTGATTCATGCACACTCACAAACATTTACTTACTGGTGTACTGGCGATTTTGTGGTTTTACTGGTGTACTGGCTAATCCCGGAGAGAAGCAGACATAGTCACAGACTACAACTTTATCAGCAGTAGTAGCAAAGGAGAGTAATGAACCTGTAAATGTTTCTTTATATTATGTACTGCACTTCAGTAAAATCAAGCTATTAATCAACTGTACAAAAATGTCATTAGTAATTTATATGATAAGCAAGATACTCAAGCCAAACCAACTTTGAAGCATTTAAATGTATCAAACGTACTTTTCCTACAACCTGTGCATCAAGCCAAAGCAGCCCCATGTAAAAATAATAGGGTGTAGGGCAGTGTCACCATGATCTGCATATAGGGCTGAATGAGCAGTAATACATGAATAATAACACGATACTACTAAACTATATACATGAGCTCTACAACCGCTAACACTGTAGAATTTAAGCAGACTGAAATAAACTGACATTCAGTATATATCTTGACAAAAACAGGTATTTGAATAAGCAATCATTAGCTGTCCACTTTGTGTATAAGATGGGCAACTCTAAATCATAAAGAAATGTGCAAACAGCAGGAAACATTGATCATAACTTGGACAGGGTGGGGGGCAACAGGAGAATAAGCATTACACAAAAGTGAGTATGTGCATGTGTGTGTGTGTGTGTGTGTGTGTGTGTGTGTGTGTGTGT